>NW_007258793.1:83834-88479 GCF_000164805.1 Carlito syrichta
CGGGAGCGGCCACCGCACTCCAGTCTGGGCAGCAGAGTGAGATTCCAACTCAAAAAAAAAAAAGTAAAACATTTCCATGCGTTTCATGGGCTTCTGGTATGGTGACTCCAAGCATCAGGCCTATGGCACTCCATCCATGTCTGTTACTGTGGAAATTAAAGTGTCTCAGAAACTGCCAAGTGCCGTGGCCTGTAAGGAGCCACTGCCATTCCCTCGAGAACACTCCTCTCCGCCTCCTGTGGGCCCAACACCTGCCTCGCACTTGGCTTGAATGCTGGGCTTCCGTATTGAGTCTTCCAGCACGAGGTCTCGGGCCTCTCTCTTCTGTCCCATAGAGACGAGGAATGCCAGGGAGACCAAGAGTTGGACCCTTCAGATGTCAGGAAGGGCCATTTCACTGGGTCATTTCACAGCAGCCCTTAGGGTGGTGGCAACAGTGTCCTGTAGGGCAGTGGTCCCCAACCTTTTTGGCATCGGGGACTGGTTTCGTGGAAGACAATTTTTCTGTGGACCAGGGGTTTGGGGGGGTTCAGGATGATTCAAGCACGTTGCATTTATTGTGCGCTTTGTTTCTATTATTACTACATTGTAATATATCATGGAATAATTATACAACTCGCCATAATGTGGAACCAGTGGGAGCCCTGGGCTTGTTTTCCTGCAACTGGATGGTCCCATCTGGGGGTGATGAGAGACAGTGACAGCCGAAGTGTGTTGCTTGCGTCCGGTCTACTCCGTAATCTCATTTTGGTTGCTGTCGCTGCAGAAAACCCTGCTTCCCAAAGATAGGATGTTGGAAATGGAATCAGGCTTTTTAGTGCTTTTGTGGCAATTTCAGGATATTCCACCTTGACTTTATCCAGAACGATTGGCAATTTGAAGTTATCTCAAACATACTTTTAAGGCCACTGTCAAGTGCGATCTCAGGTCATTGATCCTCTCCTAGCATGGACATAGTCAGTTCACCTGGCTTATTCACAAATGGATTGCAGATCCGCTCCTTCCCAGTCTGGGGACCTTTTGTGGTTGGAAGTCATGCTCAAACTCTTTTGAAAGCTGAGATCGGTGATCATGCACCAGCTGGGAGAAAGAGGACCCTGGCTCAGTCTCAAAATCTCTGCTAGTGTTTGAAGCATGTCAGAAATGCCAGAGTTCACTCATTACCCCCATAATTCCAATTTGGCTTTGAATGGAGCCACTGTATCTGCTGGCTTGAACACAGTTGTTGTTCTCCCCTAAAGTGACAGATTGAATTTGTTGAGCAGAATGAATACATCACGCAAGTAAGAAAGTTTTGCGACCCATTCTGTGTCCCTGAAATGTGCTGCCAGCGGTGACTGTTTTTCTAAAAGAAATCTCTGGAGCGACTCTCATAGCCCAAAATCTCTGACCAGTGATCTACCTTAGAAAGCCATCTCCCTTCTGTGTGTAAGAGAAGGTGTGTGTGCTCAGTGTCCATCTCCTCACAGAGCTGTGTGAACAGACGTGAGTTAAGGGCATGGACTTCCATGTGGTTGATGATATTAATCACATCCTGCAAGATGCTGTTAAGTTCAGGTGACATTTTTCGGCTACCCAGCATTTCTCTATGGATGACTCGGTGCGTAGACTCACATTCAGCAGCAACCTCTTTGACCCGACCGAGTAGTGAAACCAGAAAGCTGTCTAAACATGGCAAGTGCTTATACTGACGCAAAATGACCAATTCCATTTTCCTGATATGGAACCATTCGAAGACTTGAAGAGTTCTGCGACTGTGGCATTATTGGTTGGCAACAAAAGGGCACACAGCATATCCTCACGCACATTCTCCTGAAAATATATCACACAAAAGCACAATTGCCTTGTCAACAGGCTTGTGTATCACAGTGGACCGAGTACCACAGTGCCTCGTTAAGCCTAATGACTGTGTACAATTGAAGTCCATCAACTCCCTTGCCACTCACTGATGGGGTTTTGCTATGAGTCTGAAAACTGCTGGTTGATTAAGGCCTCTGTGCAGTCAAACCTCACTGCTCGTGTTCATCTGTGTTTGTGCCTCTGCTGTCCTCTCCTGTTTCATCAATTCGCCTAGCTACGGCGCTAGCTGAAAGAGGAATGCGTGCCCCCTTTTGAACTGCATCCTCTCCTAAAAGCTCACGACAAATGTCCTTAGCAGCAGGCAGGATCCACTCTTCACCGACAGGAAAGGGTTTCTTACTTTTAGCGATGTGGTGAGTCACTAAGAGTGGCGCTCTCCATGCAGATACATTTGATGAAGTGATGGCCTTTGATAATTGCCTCTGTTCTTCGTGTTCACAAGTTTTTCTTTTAGAAACCCCCAGAGCCTTGTCTTTTAGTGCACGGTGCCTGGTCTCCACGTGGTAGAGCAGTTTTGAAGGTTCTGTGGCTTCACTGGACAGCAGGTAGCTACATATTATACAACATATTACACAAAGCAGGCTTGGAAAATGTGAATCACCAGTTGCAATGAACACGTAACTTAAGTAGGATTCCTGGTGTTTTCTTTGAAATGTAGCTTTCTGCTCAGCTTGTCATCCCAGCACTTTGGGAGGCCGAGGCGAGTGGATTGCCTGAGCCCACGGGTTCGAGACCAGCCTGGGCAACTTGGTGAGGCCTCATCTCTACAATAAAATAAAAAACAGCTGGGTGTGGTGGTGTGCGTCTGTAGTTCTGGCTACTTGGAAGGCTGAGGCAGAAGGATCGCTGGAGTCCAGAAGGTCGATGCTGGGGTGGCCGTGAGTGTGCCACCGCACTCCAGCCTGGGCGAAGGAGTAAGACTCCAACTCAAATAAATTAATAAATGTAGCTTTCTTTTTGTTGGCTGTCTTAGAGCCTTCTGTTATCTCATCATTGGATCTTTCCCCCTTTTCAAAGAAGCCCCAGTGACATTTGTTTTTTACTCATCTTGGACAGTGCTGGCTTGTGGGCCTACCAAAACTGTGAATGAGACACGTGCGTAGCGTCAGGAAAAGGTGCAGATGGAAGTGGAAAATAAAATACTGGGCGGGCCACACGTGGGCTAAAATAAGTGTTGGATTCTGACTAAAGCCTGCCCCCAGATGCAGCTGTATGACTGAAGTACGTCAACTCACTTGCCAGTTGCGGATAGGGTCTTGATATGAGACTGCAAGCAACTGACTTATGATGGCCACTGTGCAGTCCAACCTCCCCAGTCATGTTCATCTGTACTTGCAGCCGCTCCCCAGAGCTAGCATCACCGCCTCGGCTCCACCTCGGATCATCAGGCATCAGACTGTCATAAGGAGCGTGCAACCTAGATCCCTCGCATGCTCGGTTCACGTTAGGGTTTGTGCTCCCGTGAAAATCTAATGCCACCCCTGATCTGACAAGAGGTGGAGCTCAGGCGGTAACGTAAGCAATGGGGAGCAACAGTAAATACCCATGAAGCTTCACTTGCTCACCTCCTGCCATGTGGCCTGGTTCCTCCAGTGCGCCTCTCGCTGTGGGTACTGGCCCATGTCCTGGGGGTTGGGGACCCCAGCAAAAGTTCCTACACCGGATGCTGCCTTCTCTGTCTTCCAGATGGCCCCGATAGCTGCGGCATAAGGCTTGTGTCGACTTTCGTGCATTTGTGTTTGTCTAAGACTCTCCTCGAGTCACACAGGATTTGAACCTGGTAATGTAACACGAGCCACTGTTTGTACATCCCATGACTCAGATTGTGCGTCGATGACCATGCTGTCCCATAGGGCCTCCTTCCGGGAGTCCCCACCTCAAGCCCTGTGGGCCCCACGCCCACCAGGACCCCGACTCCGGCCTGCTCTGCCGGCCCCTGAAGGCTGGGCCGACCAGAGCCGTAGGTGGATGCCACATGCACCTCAGCTCAGCCGCTCGTCGGTCCCCAGCCCTGCCGCTCTGCTGGAGAGGGATCTGCCCACGGGACATACAGAGCCTCCCTCACACCAAACAAGCCATTTATTCCAGGGATTCTCAGCATGTCAACAGGGTGGAAGCCTCTGACAAGGTGGGCTGGGACCTAGGAGATGGTTTGAGGACCAGATCAATTAAGATTCAGAGACCATGAGCCTCAGGCCCATGTTAAGGCAGTGGGCAGCCCCTCCCGCCACAGGTCGGGGGTCCTAAGTCCCTCGATACACAGTCGATCCCGAGTTCCAGGCTCTGTGTGTGCGGTCCTGAAACTCACTGACGGCATGGTCCAGCAGGAAGAAACTCTTCCAGCAACCATCACACTCCCTCACCCAGCCTCCCTGGCGACTCGCACAGAGGGAACAGGGCCGAGCCCCTGAGAACTCCTAGCCAACCCTCAGTGGGGAGAGGTTGCAGGAGGCAGCTCCCAGGGCACGCCACCCTGGGGCCCGAAGTCTCCAGGACACCAACTCCAGGTGGGCTATTCCGAGGTGCATGGGGTGCAGTCCCTCCACCGCCGGCTCAGGTCCTCGATGGCATCCCGAAGCATCCGCGTCCAGTCGTCGCCTCTCCGCATCGGGGTGCAGCGTGCCTCCTTGCGCTCCAGGGCTCGGATCTCGGCAGGAGTCTCGGGGGTCAGGCCAGCGGCCAGGACAGCTTCCGGGAACTTGGCGGCAGAGGCGGGGGCCAGGCAGCACCGAGGAGCACTGTGGGCGAGTGGGTGGGGAGGGAGGACCATGAGAGGAGAGGCGGG
>NW_007258793.1:88643-101917 GCF_000164805.1 Carlito syrichta
CGGGTGGAGAGGGGGAAGGTGGAGAGGAAGGAGGAACGGGGAGAAAAGGTAGGGCAAGGCACAGAGGAGAGACGCACAGACAGGTACCCGGCACCCTGGGATGCTGCTACAGCCACGCTGCCTGGCACCGTGCTCCTCCGGGTCCGAGGCCCACGCAGCCGGCCCCGGCTCTCCCTGGCACACTCGCCACTCTTCCTCTTGAGCCCACGGTTCCACCCTGTGCCCAGCACACTTCCTTGCAGCTGCTGCTCACACTCCTGTCTCCCTGCTGGAGAAGAGGAGGGCCCCCGAAGGTCAAGGTGTCCCCAGGGACCCAGCCCCATGGCCCTACCTGGGCTGCTGCCTGTCCACCTGCTGGTAGTGGCAGCTCACGGCCACAGCAGAGTGGGGGCACAGCAAGTACTGGTTATCATCCCAGCAGCGGCCCATGGTCTGGAGGATGGCCTGGTCCGACACAGACTCCGACGTCACCACCTCTGAAAGCTGAGGGGTCAGAAGGGCAAGAGTCGGGGTGGGGAGAGCAAAGAGAGGGAACCAGTCCCCACTCTGTACCACCCAGCCAGATGCACACCAGGGACTCGAGTGAAATGTTCGGGCTGAGTGGCTCCGATTCGGCTCAGAGGAAAATCTCTTTCCCGTCTTAGAGCTGATCAACTCAACTTTGAGGCAGGACATGCTTGAGGCTGAGGTCAACACGTTTGGTTGGGATTTGGCTCAAGAACAAGCCAATTAGCATACAGTCTTGCTCAAGAACCTGACAGCCCAGAAGGCATTCAAGCAGCTCTGGTGCTTTGCCATGGGTGGGTCCCCCTCCCTGTGGGCACGAAAACGCCCTCCTGCCAATTCCCACCTGGCTCATGCAGCACCTCCTCCAGGAAGCCTGCTTGCTTCCTTCAGACAGAGGGATACTCCTCTGTGCTCTCTTGGTGTGGTTGGTTTATCGATCGTTCTCTGAAAACATATTGCATACTTGCAATATCCCAGACACCCTCCATTCACTCGACTGCAACAGAGACCATATGGTGCTATAAACTGCTCAAACAGCCACCTGCCCCATCAGGGTTCACAGCAGGCAATAAATGTATTGTATCTGTCTTCATATCTCCAGCACCTAGCACAGCTATTGGCTCATAATGGACACACAATATGAATGAATGAATGAATGAATGAATGAATGAGTGAATGAGTGAATGAATGGGTGAGTGAATGCTGTTCCAGCAAGTGAAGTGTCTCCTATGTGTATAGCCAGGGAGAAAAAGAAGGAGCAGAGGAATATGGTGTCTGTCTTCAGGGAACATCTCATTCACATGAGGAGATGCCCAAACAATCCATTAACCAAATAAATTGACCTTTGGTTGCATCAAGAGAAGCACAGCCCCAGAAGTCAGAAATCCTGCTCCAGTCTGCCCGGGTATGGCTCAGCCTAGAACGCTGTACCCACCACCAGCCCAACCAGCGAAAAGGATGCTTTAAGGTGGACACAGGCTGGCACAAAAAGCGTCATGTGGAGGAAAGCTACAGGAACCGGATGACTTCGCAGGCAACAGTGAAATTCTTTTACAACCCTGGGAGCAGAACCAGATTGCACGAGGAGCCGATGACCACTCAGCAGAAAGACCTCGGTGGTGGTCAGAGCTGGTGTGAGGCAGTGCGGGCCTGATCACTGGAGGCACGCACAGTCGGAACGGTGACTTGGTGGGAATGTGGGCAGGTCAAGGTCGCTTCAGAAACCCTTTTTTAAAAAGCATAAAATAAGGATCCATCCCCAGGTCACCTTAAAATGAGAACAATCCTTCCTAACTAGGTTCCTGCCACTTCTAGGAAATAAAATTTCCCCTTCTCCAAGGGTGGGGGGAGGTCGGTCGGTCGGTCAACAGGAACACTGGGCTCTGCTCATACTGTGTGGGCAAAATGGCTTCCAGTTGTCAGTATTACCAGAAATTAACCATAATACTTAAGAATTATACTAGTTGATGTATATCAAGCCCTATATTACCAGGCAGTTTGCAAAGTGCCTCATACACATTATTTGACTTATATCTCACAACGACCCCTGTAGGTGGCATTCTTGAGATCCCATTTTACAGATGAGGAAACTGAGGCTTAAAGTTTGAGAAACTGGCCTCATGTCTTCCAGCTGGCATGGGATTGAGCTCGGCTGACTCTAAACCGCACGCTCTACTGTCTCTCTTCAGCCAATATGTCATTCTGTGAAAAGTGGTTATGAAAGTGCCTGGCTCACAGCAAGTGCTCAAGACCCAGGTGACAAGACCTCCAGACCCCAAGTCCGTGGTGTGGCTGTGCCCGTTCCCTTCTCTGTGGCGTGTGGGTAGTGACTGACCTTGCTGTGCAGGTCCTGGGGCAGACTCAGTCTTTGAGTCTGTTCAAACCGCTCCATGAGGGCTCTTGTCACTTGGCCGTCAGCGCCAGAGAGCAGCCAGAAGATCCTCTCCATGTTGTAGGGCACCTGGGCAGAAGGGCGGAGTTTCAAGGCCACGTGACCTCCGCTCACTCCAGCCCCACCCAACCACCACCTGGGCTGTGTCTTCACACCTACCCTGGGCCCACCTGGATGTCCATAGCTGAGGCCAAGGTTGGCTTCACGGCCTCCGACAGAGAGAAGTCTCCCTGCCGGACAGTCCTGTGGATGATGTCATTGCGGTTCACGGCCACCACCAGGCGGATGGGCAGGCCCATCTTCTGAGCGATGCACCCGGCTTAACACAAGAGAGGAGAACTGATAAACTATTTTTTTAAGTGTGGTATATCCATACAATAGACTAAGTACCGATAAATGACACAACAAGGACAAACCCTGAAAACACTGTGCTAAGTGAAATAAGTCAGACACAAAGTCCAATATTGTGTGTTCCATTTTCAGAAAATGTCTAGAATTGAAAAATAGAGAGAGACAAGATGAGTTTGTGGTTGCCTAGGGCTGGCAGAGGGAGTGGCCTGGGGAAATAAGGAGTGACTGCTAGTGAGTATGGGTTTTCTTTTAGGGTGATGGAAAAGTCCTAAAATTGATTGTGTTGACAGTTGCCCAAGTCTCTGAATACACTAAAAACCACTGACTTATACACTATTAAATATATGAATGGCATGTGACTTATACAGCAACAAAGCTGTTACACACACACACACACACACACACACACACACACACACACACACGACCAGGACAGCACCACTGTGCCCTGGGCTATTAAAAAGTGCGTCTTACCACTGTAAAACACCTGTTGCCAGGAGAGGAAGGAGGGCTCCGGGAGGTCCAATGACCTACCCAAAGCTTGCTCGGAGGCAAAGGCAGGTTTCAAAACGCATCTAAGTCCAGAACACACACTCTTCCCCCTGACTCCGCCTCCTCAAACCAGCAACTTAGGGGGTACTCCCGGAGAGGCCAGGGAGGACGGAGAAGCCCCTCAGTCCACCCTCGCGGTTGCTCTCGTTTGCACATAACACATGAGGAAGTCCTCCCTAAGAGATGAAGAACCGGAATGCAACACAGTTTAGGGGCTATGCACATGGCACTTCAGAGAGCAGCCCATCACTGGTGAATAACTACAGGGAGCTAGGGGTAACCACACCGCCCAGCATCACTTTTCACTCTGCACAGCACTTTCCATTGCTTCACTCGACCTTCGTGAAAAAGGCACGGTGTCCTTGTACGGCAGACAGCTGGGGACTCAGGAAGATCCAGGGGCTCAAAGTCAGACAGCTGCCTCACCCCAGAGCAGGGATGGAAAGCCCTCATCAAACCCTGGCTGTGTATTTTGCACCAGGCATGGTGGTGGGATCGGGACACGGGGCCACCAGCCACTTGACTCCAGGCGGCATCCCTCACTGGAGGGCGATGGGAATGGGGGGCATGGGGGCTTCACCCAGGGTGGTAAAGAAGCCAGTCTGTCTTTGCCTGACACCAGTCCACTTTTCTTTCCACCCCCTCGTTGGTGGCAGAAATCAGGAAGCTTTCAACTGCTAAGAGATGTTTGTGGTCTTGCCTAGACCATCCTTGTGCCCGTCAGAAGCAATGCCATTGACAGAGCTCGGGGGAACAGCCATACCCATTAACCTAGTGCGCTGGTAAGGAACAGCCTGCAGCCAGCCTGCCTGGGTTGCAGCTGCCGCTCTGCTCTTGACCGGCTGTATAACCAGGGCAAGCCCTCTCGCCTTGTTGTATCATGGAAATCACAGATGCATGTGAGGGGCAAACAAATTGAGATGTGAAAAGCACTTGAAACAGTGCCAGGTGCTTAATAACTGTTTATTATTATTATTATTTTGAGTTGGAGTCTCACTCCATCGCCCAGGCTGCAGTGCCGTGGCACACTCACGGCCACCCCAGCATTGACCTGCTGGGCTTCAGTGATCCTCCCGCCTCAGCCTTCCAAGTAGCCAGGACTACAGGCGCGCGTTACCACGCTGGGCTAATTTTTGATCGATTGTAGAGACAAGGTCTCGCCAAGTTGTCCAGGCTGGTCTCGAACCCATGGGCTCAGGCCATCCACTCGCCTCCGCTTCCCAAAGTGCTGGGATGACAGGTTGAGCCACCAAGCCCGTCCAGCGTTACTTATCATTAGAGAGGAGGACCGTAATGCCCCACAGCTGTGTAGCACTTGATCCTTACAAAGTCCACACGCACACAAGACCCTCATTTGCGCCTCAAAGCATTCCCGAGAGCCATGATAAGCAATCCCTCTACCTCTGCACCACTGAGCCGTCTAAAGGGCAGCCCACAGTCATTCAGCCAGAAGAGGGCAGAACAGACCAGAATCTGAGTCCAGAACTCTCCACCTCGCAGTGTCTGGGAAGGATGCCAGGGAGTGGGGCACACATGCCAGGCAAGCAGCTGGCCCTCCAGCAGGCAGCAGGCTGGGCTGGGAGGAAAGTCCATCTTTTTGAGCAAGAGCACTGCCAGCTGGGCACGGTGGCTGACTCTTGACCCTGTCTCTCCATGCTCTGCTGAGTGAGAAAGCACACCAGGTCAGGCTGCCAGGGCACACAGGGTGAGCCCATGGCTCTCCCTCAACAGCAAGAACCCAGCGTGTGCCCTCAGGAAGTTGGAAGGAGCCTTCTGGAAGCTTCTGTGTGGTTTCTCATCACCTTAAGAAGGAGGCTGGGCTTGGTGGCTCGGCCTGTCATCCCAGCACTTTGGGAGGATGAGGTGAGTGGATTGCCTGAGCCCGCGAGTTCGAGACCCACCAGGGCGAGACCTCATCTCTACGATCAATCAAAACTTAGCTGGGCATGGTAGCGCACGCCTGTAGTTCCGGCTACTTGGAAGGCTGAGGCCGAAGGATGGCTGGAGCCCAGTGGGTCAAGGCTGTGGTGGCCAGGAGTGTGCCACTCTACTCCAATCTGGGCAACAGAGTGAGACTCCAACTCAAAAAAAATACAAAAAATAAAAATATGTAGCCAGGCATGGTGAAGTGCGCCTATAGTTCCAGCTCCTTGGAAGGCTGAGGCGGAAGGATCGCTGAAGCCCAGCAGGTCGAGGCTGCAGTGACTGGGAGTATGCCACTGCACTCCAGTCTGGGTGACAGAGTGAGACTCCAAATAAACAAAACAAAAAAAAACAACAAAAACCAAAGGGCAGCTGGAAGGACAAAGGCCACGGACAATTTTCCGAAGAGCCTCCGGGGCCCCAGGGTCTCCTTACCTGCAAGGTTGCCAGCTGCCCCTGTCGGCACGACCACCTCCACGGGAGGCAGGGGGTGTGCATCCAAGGAGGACACACACTGGAAGTAGGCGAAGAAGTAGTGAGCCATTTGCACCAGCACCCGGGACCAGTTGATGGAGTTGAGGCTCATCAGGTTATGCTTCTTGACAAAAGCCGTATCAGCAAACACAGCCTTGATGGGCTCATCCAGCTCATCGCTGTTTCCTTCCACTGCGGGGAGAGAGAAGAGGGAGGCTGTGGGGGGCGGGAAGACCCCAGGTGGTCAGTGCGTTCCTGTGACAGTCCGCCCAGGCTGAGCCCACCCTCCCAGGACCCAGCTTCTCTCCTTTCACACGGCTTGGCCTGGCTTTCCAGAGTCAATATCAAGCTCCTCAAGGACAGAAAACACGTCTTGGATTCTTCTTTTTTATTTTTTGTAGCGACAGGGTCTCGCCATGTGGCCCAGGTTGGTCTCAAACTCCTGGCCTCAAGCAGTCCTCTCACTTCTGCCTTCCAAAGTGCTGAGATTACAGGTGAGCTACCACATTCAGCCACGATTACTGTGTTCCTGAATAACTGCCCTAGCTTGGAAAGAACAGAAAGTATAGCCAGAGCCAGCCCCAATAGCTCCACCGTTATGTAAGAGGCACTGAATATCAACCTTCCTGAATACTGGGAAGGAACTCCTCTCTGTAATCTGTGCCCACTCCCATCCACCCCCAGTCTTCTGCAGAGTCTGACAGCAAGAGGGTTCAGGGTCGGGTGGAAACAGTCACCGTTCCCCTGTGGTCTGCCCTCTGCCCTCATTTAGATTGCAGGGTGCGTATTCCACTCTCTGCTCCTGCATGCCGGGTAAGCATGCATGGGCAGGACTTCTCCTTCCTGAAGCTGGGTGTGCCCATCAGTTAACTGGTGGATGAATTACTGGACAAATGGATGGGTGAGGCGTCCAGGAGTCAAAGTGACATCCCCAGCCTAGCTCAACCAGCAACTGAGTCAAGCGGGTCTCCTATCTAAGACCTGAGTACATTTTTCCACACTTGGAGGGGACAGGACAATGTTTACCAGGGACGTGCCAGAACAATGTTTACCAGGGACATGCCAGAGTGGGCACTGAGACTGTTTCCTTTCTGCCCCTCGCCACTGTGGGCGCCAAGTGGCCTGGGCCGGTTGTGGTGACCTTGCTCCTTGTTACACCCAAGCCAGTGAGAGCCTGGCATTCCCGTGGGATCAGGGTTGGCCTCCGGGTGCGCATGTGACTAGATTCGGGTCAATGAGACACAAGGAGACATAAGATGCTGGGTTCTAGAAAAAGGCCCACCGCTTTAAAGCTAGAGCCACAGGAAGAGACCTGGCTACCTAGAGGCACCATCATGTGACTGTAAGAGGCACAAGCCTCAGGGCTGAGAGGGCAGAGCCGAGAAGGGGAAAGCCTGGGATCCTGAAAGCTTCACAAGTCACTGATCAGCCACCTCTCGACTTCCAGTTACAGAAGCTGGATAATACTTTTAGGCTAGCCTGAGCTGAATTCCGGGCAAAGGCAGCCCAAATTAAGCCATCACCAAAGACCTAGCACTGCTGAGCACTCTGTGCTTAAGAAGAACCAAGCATGCAACGTGTATGGAAAGTGATGACTTCATATGCCCAATCTGTGTCCACACACAGTAATCCAGGTGGTCTATCCCTACTCTCTGAGCTCAGCAGTCCAAAGGAAAACACAAACTTGCTGTTAGCTCCTGAACTGACACACATCCTCGAGATCAAACCACAAGCCTCCAGAAAGGAAAGGGAATTTGAACAGTGCTGTTTATAAACCAAACTGATTTCGTTGAAGTCAGCTGCCTTGTTTTCTTGAAGCCCAGAACACGTACAGAACAAAAACACCTGTCAGCCCCAGCCACAACACATGTGTGACACGCCATGCTCATCACCATCCACATTTCTATCCCCATTTTACAAGCAGGCACCTTCCTCCACCCCCAGGTCAGGAATGAATCTTCCCTTTAAACCTCCAGGTCTGTGTCCGAGACAGGAAGGGAGGAGGAGCAGGCCAGAGGTACGAACGACACTCTCTGCTCTGATTCTAGGAAACACCAGCCCGAGACCCAGGTCAGCAATTTTGGTGCTTGGGGTGTTGGACCAAGAGAAGCCTGAATCTTGCACAGGAGAGTCTTGCAGCGACTGCAGAAACTTGCAGTCAGCTGTGTCAACAGGTGCACACGCCTAGCCACGGCTTTTCGCTGGCGTGTGTCTGCACTTGCTAAAGAACAGAGCAGAAGGGTGTTTGTTGCTCTTGAGCAAACAAAGGATACTATGCGAGTCCCATGGCTAAGGTGGGTTTTTGCTTGTCAAAGTTGATGTTATATAAAAGCACCCTCCACACACGGGCCAGGCCAGGTGAAGAAGGAACACCTACTGCCATCACGTTGACTGTCCTGCTAAGTGAGTGACCAAACTCAGCCAGGCTACCTGGACAGCCTTTCCAAAGTCACCGCCAGCCCGGGCCAAAACCTCAACCAGGCCCCCACCTTGCAGCTGCCTGGGCTCTACTGGGGCGTGAGAAGTGGAAATAAAAATGCACAGTTCCACCCAAACTCACCTCCACCTTTCTCCATTCTTTTTTTTGAGTTGGAGTCTCACTCTGTTGCCCAGGCTGGAGTGCAGTGGCACGCTCATGGCCACTGAGGCCGCGACCTGCTGGACTCAGGTGATCCCTATGTCTTAGCCTTTCAAGTAGCTGGAACTACAGGTATGTGCCACCATTCCCAGCTAATTTTTTATTTATTGTAGAGATGAGGTCTTGCCAAGTTGCCCAGGCTAGTCTCAAACCCATGAGCTCAGGCAATCCTCTCACCTCAGCCTCCCAAAGTGGTGGGATTACAGGTGTGAGCCACCATGCCAGCTTTCTCCATTCTTAATCCTCATAATAATTAAATCCATTCTGCATAGATGGCCTGACATTAAAGGACATAGTTTTTGTCTTTTTCCAGGCAAAATGCTACGACTTTCATGAGGTGACTCAGAAAGGGGCATCACCAGTAATGGGTCCCACTGAGTGGCTTCCTATTTTTAAAATACTTACACCTGCTAACCAAGTCCCTGGTTTGGCTATTTCTCACTGTAAGGGAGGGCATGAACTGTGTCAAGATGTCACCATACATTCTCTCTTTATTTTTTTTTTTTGAGTTGGAGTCTCACTCTGTCGCCCAGACTGGAGTGCAGTGGCCGCTCCCGGCCACTGCAGCCTCGACCTGCTGGGCTCCGGCAATCCTTCTGCCTCAGTCTTCCAAGTAGCTGCAACTACAGGCGCGCACTACCACACCCGGCTAATTTTTTATTTATTGTAGAGATGAGGTCTCGCCAAGTTGCCCAGGTGGGTCTCGAACCTACAGACTCAGGTAATCCACTCACCTCAGCCTCCCAAGGCGGGAATTACAGGCTGAGCCACTGAGCCCGGCTTCCACGCAGTCTCTTAAAGCAATTATTTAATGTGCGGGTGCCCTCTGAACTTCAGTGTCCTGGAACAAAACCCAAGTCGTGCGGCTCAGCCATGGCTCTGCTCAGCAGCCTACATAACTTTGCCAGCGGGCTGGTCTTGAACGGAGGGGGCATTCTCCGGGCGCAGTTTTCAACCTGGCTTTTCCTACACTGTAGTGTCAGGACTGGTTCTGGCAACGGGCGCAGTCAACAGTTTGCAGGACTGTGTAGCCAGAGTCTGCCCAGAGCTGAGTCCAGGCCTAGGAGGCAACCCCAAAACAAGACTGACAGCAGAAGTACGGTTCGTGCGTCAGTTGAGCAGTTTTGCCCCAGCCCATCTCCCCTGACGGACGCAGCCGAGGTTGGGCGCACTGTCCTGCTGCCCCACACCCACCTCCAAACACACGGATGTTTTCGCTCAGCACCGTTGTCATCTGGAGCTCCTGGATCCTCGAGCAGTGGCCTTGGGGCAGCAGCACAATAATGTCCACGTTCTTTGCCCCTCGGACGCTCTCAATGGCGGCACTCCCTGTGTCTCCGGACGTTCCTGGGCGGGGAGAGAGGAGAAAGTTCCCTTCAGAGCAAGCTGGATGGAAAGGGAAAGACGCGGTCCTCAACGCATCGTTGCCAAGTGCGGCAACATCTGTTTCAAATACTTGGAGAACAGGAACCTGGGATCCACGGATCCATGGATCAAAGTCAGGTGATGTTCGTACTACATACATTGGAAATAGCAGGATTTAATAAAACATTTCATGTTTTAAAGTATTATCCCGAGAAAGAGCCATAGCCTCCACCAGAGTGACCAAGGGGGCTGCTGCGCAAGAAAAGGCTGGAACTCTGTTCCAGCAGGACTGACCACTCAATCCCCCAGCAGGTCCAGGGAGGGACCCTGCAGGTAGATGCAGGGCACGCAGGGGTCCACGCTCACGCTCATGGTACACACCTACGACCACAGTGACGTGCCTCGACTTCTTCTCCAGGAAGTACTGCAGGAACTGAGCTGTGCAACACAGGGACAGGTCCTTAAACGCATATGTGGCTCCGTGCCATAGCTCCAACACGTTCAGCCCGTCCCTCAGCCTGGACAGATGGACCACTTCTCTGTGGCGGAATCTGCTGAAGGCGCGGTCGATCAGGTCTGTGAGGGTTGGGAGCAGAGAGCAGATGAAGGGCCTGGTCTCATCCCTCCAGTTCTCTCAGTCTCTGGAACACTTGGGATTGAAAGCTCCCAACACTGGCTACTGGGTAAAACCAACCAACAAACCAACCAGAAACTCTAATTTTAAATGGTATCGTTTATGAACACAACTGCACCATCTAGATAAGAGTTGGGGAAGGCACGCAGCAAGCTGACGGCCCACTAATTGCATGCAGTGACTCCCCAGAGACCAATACTGGCGGTCCTGGGCGACTTCCGTTTTTCACATCACACCCTTCTTTGTTGTTGAAATGTATTGTAAGCGCGTATTTCAACAGAGGGTCGAGTAAATGGTCCTATAATAAATCAACTTCTCATCTGATTCAACTTTCCTTCCTGAAGATAGGAAGCGTTCTGCTTGTCTGTCTGTCTGTGACATTCCTGAATCTCACACCGTGAGCCCAGGCCTGAGGATGGTTGACAGACAACCCCACCTCCAGAAGGGCAGTCTGCAGCAGAGCTTCTCACCCAAGCACCTCGAGCCTGGTAAAATGCACAGTCTGGTTCCATAGCTCCGAGGAAGCCTGAGATTTCTAACAGATGCCCAAGAAATGCCATCTTTGCTGGTCACTGGACCACATTTTCTGTGGCCCTCCTCCCTGTCCAGCCCCAAACACCCACCGCTACACTATGGGTCTTATTCTTGCCACACCAGGTGTGGTCCAACGGTACTAGTGTAATCTGGACACGTGGTCGAAATGCAGGACTCCCAGACCCAACCCAGACCTCCTGAATCAGAATCAGCTTCTTAACAAGATTCCCGGGGGGGTCCAAAGGTAAACCACAGTTTGAGACGGGCTGTGCCAGGATACTCCTAAAGTCCCCTCTGGAATTACCATTCGAGGAACTCAAACAGCAATCGGGAGGTCTGGGGGGCTTTGTGTGCAGGAAGGAAACATCCCCACGTTCAAGCCACTCACGATGATGACAAAATCTCTAGTCTTGGAGAGTTTTTTTTGTTTTAATTAACTAAAGAAAAAATTCTCTGCCACTCATCCCAGCAATGATCTGGCTGGAGGCAGGAGGTGTGATACTTTCCAATTCTGGGGTTCCAGAGTCAGGAAAAAACCCCAAAGTTTGAGAAATGCAGCTGGGGACTTCCTAGTGGTCGGGGGACAGGTTTGCAACTGTGTGTGGGGCTGAGCCAGCGGGGCTGGGTGCTCACCATCCAAGCGGCCTCTGGGAATGAGCTCATAGCCGATGAAGAGGGCACACAGCTCCTTCACCAGGCTGGGGTAGGAGAACGTGCTCCACTGGCATAGGGTGTCTCTGTCCAGCTGCGGGAGCGCCTCAGGCATGAAGAGGCCCCCATCAGGCGCATAGCCGGAGAAGAGGGCCCCCTCAAAGTTGACCCGCGGCGCCGCACCCCGAGTGCTGACGTACCACATGATCCCGGAGGGAGGTCTGCAGAGGGGACAGTCCCAAAGGCACTTGGTATCCCAAGCCCCACGCCCCACGGGTGGAGCCAAAGCATCCCCAAGTTCCTCTGCGAGCCTCTGGGTCACTGCTCCTGGGAGCACATGACCCAGACCCGGACGGAAGCCCTGGCTCAAGGCTCATGCCAGCTTCGCCTGGGACCACGCAAACCACAACCCTCCGATCAAAACGAGGCGGCTGGCCTTGGGGGAGAGGTACTGGAGCATGCTGGGAAGAGAGAACTCGTGGTCTTCACTGGCAACATGGGAGGCCTTGGGGTGGGGGAAAACACCAATAGAAGGCAACCGCCAGTCTGACATCACTCTTGATAAGGAGGCTGAACTCCTGGGCACACACCCTTTGAGCGATGTCGGGGCTGCTTCTGCTCAGAAAATGACCACCGTAATGGTTATCTAGGGACACTGCCTAGAACCTAGTGGCTCTCAATGCCGGGATTTTGCTAAAATCAATTTGGGACCCTACCTGGGTCCATTAGACTTCCCAAGGAGAGGCCTCTCCAGTGAGTCTGACGTGCAGCCAGGCTTGAGAACAGGGTGACCAACTCATCCCAACTGTCCAAAACTTTGCAAGCTCCATGATCCAGGAAACCCCTCAATTCCAGGCAATCGGATGGCTGGTCAGCCTAGTCAATAACCAGCGCCTTACCTGTCAACCTACTCCTAGAAGGGCAGTTAAGGGTGACACGCAGCCCTTAAAACTCTCTAGCCATGGCTAAGGGGCACTGCATGGCCTTAGAGGACTCTGGTTCTTTGGGTGGGGGGTGTCCCAGGGAATCCCAAGCCTAGCTTGGGTCGTATTTCCACATCCGTTAGGTTTTCTGGAGCCAGGTGCCACATTGAGGGGTTGGGCTCCAACGCGGGACACCTTCCCTGGGTCGTGGTAGTGAATTGAGGGGCTCTTGTTTCAAAACCCCACAGTAAGTCTGGGGATGGATTTGGCTAGATAGCTCTCACTACCAGTTGGGACTTTTCTGTAGCAGGGCAGGAGGGGGATTCCTGCCCTCTGCGGGCAAAGCCACCTGAAGCTCTCTATGTAGGAAACTGACCTGACAGAATCTTAATCTCCGAGACTGTGGCTCTGCCACACGTGGTGGCCAATGCAAGTCCTGTGCAGGCTGCCGTGTGCCACTCCCTACCTACTGGCACAAGTGCATCCCATTAAGAGACAGAAACAGGCGGAATCGTCCAAACCACGGGTCTCTGGGAAGTGAAAAGGGATACTAGCATGCTGGGACGATGAGTATAAGCCAGAACTGTCACTGGTAACGTGGGCCAGGTGCGCACCTCATACACCAGTCCATATCAAAGACATGAACTCAGAGTGACTCCAAACATCAATTGCAGCCGGCAAGCACAGCAGGGCTTGGTGGCTCAGCCTATCATCCCAGCACTTTGGGAGGCCGAGGCGAGTGGATTGCCTGAGCCTGTGGGTTTGAGGCCAGTCCGGGCAACTTGGCAAGACCTCATCTCTACAATAAATAAAAAAAAAACTAGCCGGGCG
>NW_007258793.1:101939-102982 GCF_000164805.1 Carlito syrichta
AAAAAAAAAAAAAAAGCCAATGCAAATTGTCCAAGACCCTGGAGTACAGGAAGAAGGCCTTGACAGGGCATTTCATAGCTAAAGAAAATGCTAGACTGAGCTGCCAGAGAGACCGCTGCAGGCGTCGGGGTGGGAGCAGGGCAGTAAGGAACAGCCAAAGGAAGCATGTTCGGAATGGCTTTTCCTGGGTGGAGTGGGCCACGCCACACTGGGAGCACTGGGAAAGGAGGCTGCAGGCAACCTGGCCAGGAACACAGGAAGGCCCAGGGCCAGACTCTGCCCACCTGGAAGGAGCTGGCCTGAAGAGCCCAAACCTGTGCTCCTCTCGAGGCCCTCAACGGCCCAATGACCTCAAGGGGCAGCGTCCCCGGGCAGAGCAAAGACATGAGAGCCACCGTTGCTGGCTTTGGTGTAAGTCGAGGAAGAAATCAACCTTTTTTTGTCCTCCTGTTTCACGGGCTCAAAGCATCAAATGGGAGAGACTACACTAAGGGACTTTGAGGTGTAACATCCTGACACCTGGTCCTCGTGACTCCTCTGGACTCTATTCCAGAGCGAGACGGATCCTAAAAGCTCTGACCGATGACCAGGATGACCAGGATAACTTAGCGAGACAAGTCGCCAGGAGGCACAGGGGGCTGACATTTCAGGGGGGCTCCCCTTGTGCCTCTGAGAAGGGGGGGGCAGGGCAGACTCGGACCCCAGGCTAAGGGCCCCCAGGGGCTCTCGAAGGTCATTGGGCCGGACCCTCAAGGCAAGAGGGCGGCCTAGGCCCCCAGGAGGTCGCAGGAGCCAGCCTCGAGCACACCGCGGGCTTCTGCTCGGGCTGGCTGAGAACCTTCGGAGCCGGCAGAAGGCGCGAGGCCTCGGAAGCCCCCCACCCTCCCGGGCTCCCCCAAGTCGGGGCGCCCGAAGCCCACGTTCTAGAAAGCGGCGGGAAGGCCGATCGGCCAGGCGGGAGCGAGGGCCCAGCGGAGCCACGACAGCGTCCCGAACTCGGAAACCGCGCCCGCGGCGTCCCCGAGAGGGCGCGGCGAGAGGGG
>NW_007258793.1:103573-114377 GCF_000164805.1 Carlito syrichta
CGAAGGGGAGGGGCGACCGCCCGCGGTGCCCCCGCGGCCGCCTCCGAGGCCGATCGCCGGACGTCCTGCGCTCGCCCGGGCGCGGACTCTTCGCCCCAAACCTCGCCTTCCAGGCCGCTCGACGCGGGGCGAGCCGGGAGCAGCAAGGCCTGGCCTCCCCCGGGCCTCTCGCCCCTCGCCTGCCACGCAGGGAGCCGGAGGAAAGCCTTGTTCTCGCACCAGGGCTCCAGAGCCCCCGGGCAGGTGACATCAGCTTGACTCAAAAACACTCTTTATGCTCGTCGAGAGACACGATGGCTTAAGTATAGCTCCAGGGTGAAAGCCTGGCACCTTCCCCTTTCTTTTTCTTTTGAGCAAGAAATTGGAAAACGCCCTTCGGAGGTGCCCCATGCCCCCGGGCTCACATCCTCGCTCCTGGGGGCTCCCTCGCCTGAGGGCGGGTCAGACGGTGCCCAAGGCCAAGGTGCAGTCCTGGCTCGGAGCTGAGCCTCACTCGGGCTGCCCTCCCGTGTTGCATGTTGGCCTCACCCTTTCTTCCTCCTGTTAACGACAACCTCCCAGACCTGTGGTCTCTGCTCACTCAAGTGCCCTGCTTTCCAGACTTTGGCCCTCCTGGTACTTGACATAGCTACACAAGTTCACGCAGCACCCGCGGACTGACCCTTGCCTGGGTGGGTCTCAGAATCCAGAAAGAAAGAGAGCAAGGCGGAGAAAGACAGAGTGGTCACGGCGCAGCTAAGGAGACTGGCCTTCTCGGCCCAAGCTGGGGCTGAATACTTTTTGTCATGGAATTCACATAGGGTCAGGAGGACCACTGAGCGAGGCGGGGACCTTCAAAGTGTGGTCATCACCTTCATCAGGTACACAGAATCACTTAATCACTCAGAAGCCAGGGAAACTGAGGGTCGTGGAAAAATGCCTTAAGGATTGGCACCATGGCTCATGCCTATGATCCCAGCACTTTGGGAGGCCGAGGTGAGAGGATTGCCTGAGCCCACGAATTCAAGACCAGCCCAGGCAACTTGGCAAGGCCTTGTCTCTACAATAAATCAAAAAATTAGCCGGGCGTGGTGGTGCGTGCCTGTAGTTCCAGCTACTTGGAAGGCTGAGGCGGAAGGATTGCCTGAGCCCAGCAGGTTGAGGCTGTGGTGGCCATGAGTGTGCCACTGCATTCCAGCCTGAGCAACAGGGTGAGAACTCCAACTCAAAAAAAAAAAAAAGACGTAAGATTCAGCAGTGCTTGTCACACCCCGCCAGGTGAAGTCTGCAGAACCATGGCAAGGACAGGCCCACCTTCCAGAGTTCTCCCGCCAGGCCCTCGGCCAGACTCACACAGGTCCACAGGACCTCACCACCAACAGGAGAGGCAGCCAAGAGCTCTGGTAGGAAAAGAGAGGAAGCAAAAACGCTAGGGAACCGCAGGCTAGGTCATCAGGAGTCCCTGCCAGGGACGTTCAGAGCAGTGGAGCCACACTGCAGAAGACAGAATTCTGAGACTTAAGCAAGGATGTGGCGTTCACAGCAGCTTCCACACTGGATTAACATGGAGTTTTTATAAGATTAAAAACTGCTCCCCCGCCTTGACCTTACTGATTAGAGCACTTAGCTGCCTATGGCTCTGAAGCCAATGATTTTCTTTCCTTTTTTTTTTGAGTTGGAGTCTCACTCTGTCGCCCAGACTGGAGTGCAGTGGCTGCTCCCGGACACTGCAGCCTCGACCTGCTGGGCTCCGGCGATCCTTCCGCCTCAGCCTTCTGAGTAGCCGAAATTACAGGCACACGCCGGGTTGATTTTTTGATTTATTGTAGAGATGAGATCTCGCCTGTCCAGGCGGGTCTCGAACCCACGGGCTCAGGCAATCCACTCACCTCAGCCTCCCAAAGGCGCGGGATTACAGGCTGAGCCACCGAGCCCGGCTGCCAATGATTTTCAAAGCAGAGCTGAAGGAGACTGGTGCTGCAGTGCTGTTTGCTCTGTGTGACCCAGGCAGGGCTGTCATAAGCCTTTCCACGCCTGTGCAGAGGGACAGTTTACTTCTGTCTTCATCCCTAAACATGAGGGACCAGAGCCCTTGCTGAGGATGAGGTTTGGCCTGGACTGCTGGAGAGGAGAGTGACCTGCCTGTGTGCAGGACAGAGGCTAGAGCTCTGGCTTTTTCTGGCATCCACAGTGGGCAAGGATGACAGGGCAGAGGAGAGAGAAGAATCCGGGTCAGGTTATGCCTGTTCTCTCTGAGCAGCTTTGAACTCCTGCATTGATGATCCATTCCTTTACTGAATGTTTGTGGTGACTGTTTGAGAAGATGAGGTCATGTGCAAGTTCAAGCCACGCCAAGCCTCGGAAACCCTCCCCCTCCCGGGCTCTTCCTCTGAATCACCCTCAGATCACTTCTTGAGTTCTTGACTTGAACAAGGGTGCCAGATAGCCCTGGATTATCAAGCAGGAACTGGCTGGCATAATTCCAATAGCCTTTTTTACAGAAATGGACAAGTCGATCCTAAAACTCGTTTGGAAGCGAAAGAGATCCGGAGAAGCCAAAATAACCTGGAAAAAGAAGAACAAGATTGGAGGACTTACACCTCCCAATTTGAAGACCTCATACAAAGTTACAGTGATCAACACAGCCTGGCACTGGCATAAGGATAAACAAACAGTTCAATGGAATGGACTTGAGAGTCTAGGAATAAACCCTATACACCCTTATGGTCAATTGATTTCTGACAAGGGTGTCAAGACCATTTCATGGGGAAAATCGTTTTTCAGCAAATGATAATAGGGCCATTAGACATCCACGTGCAAACAAGTGAATTTGGACCCCTGCCTCATACCATAGGCAACAATTAGGTAAGAACCAAAACTATAAAACTCTTAGAAGAAAACAGGTTTAAATCTTTGTGACCTTGGATCAGGCAACAGTTTTTTTCCAGACATGATACCAAAGTCACTTGCAACAAAAGAAGAAACAGATAAATTGAACTTCATCAAAATTAAAACCTGCGCATCAAAGGCTTCTATGAAGAAAGTGAAAAGACAATCTACAAAATGCAAGAAAATGTTTGAAAATAATACATCTGATAAGAATGTACTACTCAGACTATAGACAAATCAGTAATAAAAAGATAACCTGATCTTAAAATGGGCAATGGATTTTAAAAGATATTTCTCTGAAGAAGATATACAAATGACCAATAGCCACATGGAAAGACGCTCAACATTAATCATCAGAAAAATGTAAATCAATCAGGCACAGTGGCTCACGCCTATAATCCTAGCACTTTGGGAGGCCGAGGTGAAAGGATTGCTTGACCCTACAGGTTCAAGACCAGACCTAGCAACTTGGTGAGACTTCATCTCTACCATAAATAAAAAAATTCCAAAACCAGAGTATGCAAAGAGGTGCCGCATCCTCTTCAAGGCAGTGTGCTCTGCACAGGACTCTGTGTCCTCCTTCCACTCTTTCTCTGCAAGCAGCACGATCATCGGCTCAGTTGCTCAAACTCCAAGGAGGCATTCTTGATTTTTCTTTCCCCTTGCCACCCACATCCGATCCATCAGCAAGCCCCGTGGGTTCTAAGTGTATGCCCCACTTCCACTTCCTCCACTTCCTACCCAGCACTACCCCCAACTGTCGTCCCTTCCACCCCGTAGTCCGTTGTCCCAGCAGCAGAACTGGTCCCAGTGGTTAAAGCCTTAATGGTTCTCATCGCCAATAGAATTCGGTTCTGAGCCCCTGTGTTCCCAAGTGACTTCTCCAGTCTCACACTGAAACACTCCAACCCTCACCCACTGTGATTATCGAGTAGCGCCTGGTTTTCTTCCTTTCTAGAACAAGCCAGGCTTTTTTATATCTCTGGGCATTGCTGTTCCTTCCAAGCACATGCTGTTCCCTGACCTTTTCCAGAACTGACTCTTCCTCACAGCCGAGCTATTGGCCCTTCTCAGAGTGGCATCTTTTCAGAGAACATTCCCTGATCATTTCCCCGTCCCTGTTTCTCTCTCAAATCACCCTTCTTATTTGCTTTGTAGTGTTCACCACGTTCTGAAGCTACCTTGATTTTTTTTTTTTATTTTAAAGATTTGGGGGACAATTCAGGATTAGGTATACACATGTTCATTATGCAGTTACCCTTGTTAATGAGGTGTGCCCTCCCTCCCCTGGCAGTTTCCCACTACTGCCAATCCTTTTCTTACAGTATTATAATTGTTCGGGGTCCACTTATGAGTGAGAACATACGGCACTCTGTTCTTTGTTTCTGTGATGGATCACTGAGTATGATCGACTCTAAATCCATCTAAGTTGTTGTGAAGTCCATATGTTTGTCCTTCTTTATGGCTGTATAATATTTCATTGTGTATATGTGCCACATATTTCATTGTGTATATGTGCAGTCCAGTTTTCATGGGCAGCATGGTTTGTTCCATGTTTTTGCTATTGTGAACAGTACTTCAATAAACATGCTTGTGCAGATATCTTTTTTGTAGAATGATTTGAATACCTCCAGGTATATTCCAAGTAGGGGGATTGCTGGGTCATAGGGAAGGTCAATGTCTAGCTCTTTCAGAAATCGCCACATTTCCAAAGAGGTCGCACTGGTTTGCATTCCCACCAGCAGTGGAGAAGCATTCCTTTTTCTCTGCATCTTCACCAGCGTCTGTTGTTGTTTGTTTTATTAATGATGGCCATTCTTACTGGGGCTAGGTGGCATCTCCATGTGGTTTGATTTGCATTTCTCTGATCATGAGTGAGGCTGAGCACATTTTCATGTGTCTGTTAGCTGCCCGTATATCTTCTTCTGAGAAGTGTCTATTCATGTCTTTTGCCCACTTTTTAAGGCTGTTTGTTTTTTTCCTTTCAGCACATTTGAGTTCCTTGTAGATCCTAGATCTTAGACCTTTGTCAGATATACAGTTGGCAAATGTTTTTTCCCAATTTGTGGGCTGTTTCCCCACTCCTTTGATGGTTTCTATTGCTTTGCAGAATTACTTTTTGTTATATTTCTTGTCCACCATCACTCTGATCCCCACTGGACCTCAGCTTGTTGGGAGCAGGACCCAGCCCTACTCACCACTGTCCCCACAACCCCTGGGCCAAGTGTCAGCCACCTGAGCTCTTAATAAATGTAGGTTTGTGGAGGTGTGCCAACCACCTGTCTTTTCTAGGAGTGAGACAATAGCTACCATTTCGTCACTTTGAAAGGGCCTTGGAGCACCCTAAAAGCCCACCCTCCCAGGCACTCTCTATCATGTTACGGGTTTGTTGTCTTCACGGCACTTATTTCCATGGCTTCATGTGCTTGTTGGGTCTTTCTCCCGTCTCTCTTTTAATGGAAGCTCTGTGAAGAGCAGGGACCTTATTTGTTGTGTTCAACACTCTCACCCCACCACCTAGAAAAGTAACTGGCAACACGCCATGCATGCTTGTTGAATGAGTGAATAAAACGCGTAGAAAGCAAAACCAACTTGCTTAAACTGTCAGCCACCTGAAGGCAACTCAGTGCAGAGACAACCTGCAAAAGTTTACTTGATGCCAATATGAAATTCTACAAGTCGGCAGCCATGATAGACACCCCGGAAAACAGTGGTCGGCAAGGACGTTTCAGGCTTCAGAAAGAGAGCACGCTTCTGCGGTTGCCTACAGGTGAACCAGAAAAATCTCTGTAGACTGAAGCAGTCTTAACGCAGAAAGAGAAACTGCAGAGGGCTAGGTAACTTCCTTTCTATTCTGAGCAAGCAGAGCAACCATTTTCTGGGACCCCCATCTCAGTGTAGCCCCTATTCTAGAAAAACGTTGCATCACCTTTTGGTGGTGTTAAATCAGTGGTTCTTGCACTCCAGGATGTATAAGAATCATCTAGGCCTGTCCTTCTTAAATTTTAATACACCAAAACGACACTTGAGAGTTTGTCAGATGTGGCTTCTTACTCAGTAGACCTGAGGCAGGGCCTGAGCGTCTGCATTTCTCACAAGTTCCCAGGTGGGACCAGCGCTAGAGCTCTGAGGATCACACTTTGAGTAGCGAGTACCTAGCAAGCTTGCTTAAAATGCTGATTCCTGGACTCAACCTCCAAGGTTCAGAAGGTTAGGGGAGGGACCCAGGAAACTTTATTATTATTAGTAGTATTAGTAGTAGCAGTAGTAGTAGTATTTTTGAGTTGTAGTCTCACTCTGTCACCCAGGCTGGAGGGCAGTGGCATACTCCAGGCTACCAGAGCCTTGACCTGCTGGGCTCCGGTGATTCTTCCACCTCAGCCTTCCCAGTAGCTGGAACTACAGCCACAGGCTATCATGCCCGACTAATTTTTTGATTTATTATAGAGATGAGGTCTTGACAAGTTGCCCAGGCTGGTCCCAAACCCACGGACTCAGGCGATCCTCCCACCTTGGCCTCCCAAAGTGCTGGGATTATAGGCATGAGCCACCGCACCCAGTTGAATCTTTATTTTCAACAGTGCCCCAGATGTTTCTGATCCAAAGGTCTGTGGACATCTAGAGAACTTTTACATGTAATCATTGCAATAAAAAAGCTCAAGAAGAGCGGTGAGCTGACAAGCTGCCTTGGGAAAAGGTGACCATTGGCAGCTACAGAAAGAGAAAAGGATTTGAAAGGAGTGGGGAAGGAGATAGTCACAGATGCCCCTCAAAGATGGTGAGGACGGTGGTGCCCACGGGATGTCTGCCATATCGTGTTTGCAATCAACAGCCTTCATTCAGACACCTAAGCATTTCCAACACAGATGCTCAGGAAGGTGCTGGCAGAACCATTAGTTCTTAATGCAAAGCCTGGTGTTGCATGACAGTGGATCTGGGTTTATATTTTAGGAAATAGCCAGTGCTGCAGTACGTGTTTTTTGGGGAGCTCTTTTTCATAGGTGTTTATAAATACAGGAGGGTCTACGGAAAACAGTGTGGTGATTCCTAAAAGATCAAAAAACTGACCTTCCATATGACCCTGCAACCTCCCTACTGTGGATATACCCAGAAGAACTCAAATCACTCTGTGAAAAAGAGACCTGCACACATATGTTTATCGCAACATAGTTCACAGTAGCAAGAACATGGAACCGACCATGCGGCCCATCAAAAGAGGACTGGATAAAAAAAAAAAATGTGGTACATATACACGATGGAATATTAGGCAGCCATAAAGAAGGACAAAATCATGAACTTCATAGCAACCTGGATGGACTTAGAGTTTATAACACTGAGTGATCTTTCGCAGAAACAAAGTACTGAGTATCACATGTTCTCACTCATAAATGGACCTTGAACAATTTATTGCAATACTATAAGAAAAGGATTGGCAGTAGCAGGAAAACTGCTGGGAGGAGAGCGGGAAGCAGAATTGGTAGTAGTGGGAAACTGCAGGGGGGGGGTGGGATTGGCAGAAATGGGAAACTGCCATGGGAGGGGGGCACACCTCATCAACAAGGGTACCTGCATGATGAACATTTGTATACCTAACCCTGAATTGTATTCCAAATCTTTAAAATAAAATTTAAAAATTTTTTTAAATGTATAAAGCCAAGCTGTAATTCAACCACCCTGGGCATATGTTCTCAGGACCTCTTGGGCCTGTGCCTTGGGCCTAGGTCACTCATATTTGGCTCAGAATAAACCTCTTTAGATATTTTTAAAAACAAAAAATAGATAAATGCAGGAGGGTAGAAGCCAACTTTCTCTCCTGCAAGTTACTCTTTGCTTGTCCTGCCCCGGCCACCGTGGCACCTGCCTGTCCCTCTGCCTGACAAACAGCACCACCTCACTTTTCCCTCCGCTCAGAATGTCTTTCCCAGCAGGTCTTCCCTCTGAATGCAGGCAGGTGGCCACTCAAAGTTCTCTGCATTAGGAGAACTGTGCCCAAAACAGTCCTCTCTTTGTATTTTATTCTTCCGCACAGACATGTCACCACAAGATACTGGAGAGACTCACTGGTTTCTTTCATCATGAAGTAGAGTGAGATCAGCGTAAAACGGATTTTTCTGGTGAATAGAGCCCTTCGGAGGTGCTTCAAGGGGACACAGGCACTGTTCAGGCTGCCTGGATGAAGCAGGTTTGGAGAGCAGAGAACAAGCCGAAGGTGGCATGAGGCCAGGACTGACTGGAAGTCAGGTAGGAGAGCTGTTGGCCAAGCCCAGGCTGAGAGTAAGGGTGACTGTCCAGAAAAGTGTCTGCAAACTACGGCCCGCAGGCCGAATCCTGCCCACTGCCTACATTTGTCAATAAAGTTATACTGGACCCCGGCTGCACCTGTTTGTCTGTGTATTGCCTATGACCACTTTGAACTACAACAGTGTGGTGTTGTGTAATTGCGCCATGACTGTGCAGCCTACAGACCTTTAGAACGTTTACCATCTGGCCTTGACAGAAGAAGTCCGCTGACCCCTGGTCTACAACCTGCCCCCTCAGTACAGTTCCAGTCCAAGAAGCAAAGGTGTGCAGTGTCCGTCCAAACACTTCGGGAAAGACTCTGAACCTGTGGACTCTGGACGTCTCAGCATGTGGACTTCAGGAGGCAGAGTCTAGGGCTTCCCGCCAAGAGAAAGGAAGAGGAAGGAAGGACCGGAGACCCAGGAAACAGTACAAGACACACAAGGAGACAAAGGCAAGGAAACAGTTTAAAGCATGGGCTATGTTTCCGATTAAACTACGGTGCTCAGCTAAGCTTGCTTGAGAGATGCTTGCTTGCAGAAGGAGAGGGTCACTAAAGGTGTGTCCTGGACTGTGGAAGGGACGACAGAGCACATGTCTCGACAGGTGCAGAGACAGGGCAGAAGACACAGGTCCTGGGCAAGGAGACACCAAGGAAGGCACACTAAGCTCCCGGGGGCAGACTTTCAGGAACCACAGGCAAGTCTATCACCGGGGCCCTTGTCCTCCCACACTGCTCAGTCACTGAGAATGACTGTCCCAGGAGAAGGGGTGGCCTTGGGTGAAGCTGTGACACTACCCCAAAGAAGGCTCAGCTGAGGGAGAAGCATCACACCATCCACACATTTGCAAAATGATGCAAGAGCAGATGTCACATCCTCTTGGAGCTGTCATCAAAGTGATGGACATTAGCTGTGCCATTCACCCATTTTTATTCCAGGAACTATGTATATAATTATATAGATGGTGTGTAGCTATCTATAGTCCATACTTACTGAGAACTTAAAAAGTACCAGGCACTGGGCCAGGCTGTAGGCATATAAAGGAAGGCATGAAACAAGACCTTTGCTCTCCAGAAGCTCACACGGGGTCTGACGATTAAGTTCACGGACTCACCCTAGAAAAAGGGACTACATACCCAATTGATGAATATCACTATGGTTGTCTTTGAAGTCCCCTCCTTGGGAAGCTGTGCACTGATGCCACTGCCTAGTCCACCCGTCAAAGCAATTTGGGAACTCTGGAATGGCCATCCGAGCAGTCATTGTGAGAATGTTGGTTGTTCGAATTAGAGCAATGAACAAGCATTATATTTCTTGTTAAACTTGGCAGGAGTGGAAGTGAAGTCAGGGGGATGCTCGTCTAAGTTTGTGGGAACAATGCCATGAAGAAAACGGCAGCGTGCAAATAAATTAAACGTTTTTCTGAGGGGAGAGAATGTGTCACTGATGAAGAGAAGTCAGGATGGCCAGTAACACACAGAATGGACCAAACATTGCAAAAGTTTGTCAAATTGCACATCAAAATCATCGGCTGTCTGTGAGAAGAACAGCAGACCAAATAAACTATGATAGAAAAACAGGAAGATCTTAACTAAAAATCTTGGCATGAGAAAGCTGTGTGCAAAAATGGACCCAAAGGAGCTCTTGCATCATGACAATGCACCAGCTCACACACCACTGTCTGTGAGGGAGTTTTTAGCCAGTCAACAAATAACTGTGTTGAAACACCCTCCCTGCTCACTTCATCTGCCCCCCAGTGACTTCTTTCTTTACCTGAAGATAAAAGAAATATTGAAAGACATTTTGATGATATTCAGGACATCAAGGGTTATACGACGACAACTCTGATGGTCATTCCAGAAAAAGAGTTCCAAAATTGCTTTGATGGGGGAACTAGGTGCTGGCATCAGTGCATATCTTCCCAAGGAGAGTCCGTTGAAGGTGACTGTAGTGATGATATTCAGCAATGAGCACTTTTCAGGTATGCAGCATTTTTTCTAGGATGAGTTCACAAACTTCACTGCAGACCTCATAGCCTAGGGAGCAGGAGAGGGACAGACAGACATACATGCCCAGCCCCGAGACGCACCCTAAGGCAAGCAAGCACAGGCCTTGGCATAGCACAGAGAGCAGATGGGCTGGTCAGGAGTCCTGGGAAGGTTTCTCGGAAGGTGAGCTTTCATCTAGCCTCAGTAACTTCCATTTGCAACCATAGGCAGAACTGACAAGGGTTCTTTCTGTCCACTCGCACCAGGCTGAAAGTTGGCGGGTATGGAGTTTGGCACCCTCTTCTCCTACCTAGCACTGGTACCCTGAGGCTGAACTTTCTGCTTCCTTGTTCCAGCAAAAACCAAGGAGGCCACGTTCACTACCACCAGATGGCAGGACTTTGTTAAAAGTGCTCGCAGAAGGCGTTCTGTTGCAAATCAGCCCCTGCTCTGGTTTTGGTCAGGCAAGGGGTGGGAGGGAATCCTTAGAAATAGCAATATGATGTTTGATGAAAAAGAAAGGGTCCTTTAATCTATTAAATTGCCTAAGGCGTACACAGTCATGTGCCCAAGAGGGTTAAACACATCAAGGAAATGCTAGGGTGTACAGACTACATAGCCATAGTAGATTGGAAACTATTTCTTTTGGTTGTTTTTTTTTTTTTT
>NW_007258793.1:114397-116389 GCF_000164805.1 Carlito syrichta
TTCTAAAAAATAGGAGGAAGAGGAGGAAGGGAAGCAGGAGGAAACAGTAAATGTTTTCCCAGAAAATTGTCAACACTGGAGTTTTTCCCTAAGAGTCAACTCTCTGTGCTATGTTACGTGATACCACCTGGGCAGGTGCCAGTTGTTCACCCACCTTGGTGATGTTATACCTGATTTTTTTTCCTGATCTCCAATTAGCTGCATCTTCTACACTTTCACCTGCTCCCCCAGCTTCTCTGCCAAGCAGCCACCATCTAAAAAGACTCGTGATATGTTAGAATCTGAAGTGTTAGGGTCCGGATAGGGTGAGGGGTGGCATGCTGGAGGGATGAGGGGAGGCGCAGCACCAGTAACCCAGAGATCTGAGTAACGCAAAGAATCGCAACACGCAAAGAGGCAAGGAAAGAAAAGTTTATTTGAAAGTAAACTAGAGAGAGAAAGAGAAGGGAGAGAGAAGATTCACCTCCCCAAGGTGGGGGAGAGGGCCAAAGCCAGGAAGCATGGCGACAGCCATAGCTCAAAGAGCACATGGCCACACCAGAGTCTAGCAAGGCAATGAATGCTGACTGCTTGTGGTTGAGTCCTTTTAACCATTCCCCTAGATGGGGAAGATCGTTAAAGTGATTGGGTGGTGGTCTGCTCACAGCATCACAAAGGGGCAGGCAAGCGCAGGTACTGACGTCAGGTGATGGACAGCAGGCAGATGGGCGGATCAGTCACATGATTGCTGCCATGGTGGGGCTTATCTGTGTCATGTAGGTCACAAAGGGCAGATTAGGTTAACCCTTGAGGGGGGAGGTTTCCTGAAAGAGAGTGTTAGACATTTGCAATTCACAAATTCAGACATTTGCAACTCACAAAGACCAAAGGTGGGGTGGTCTTATTATCACTTTTATGACTTTGACCAGCCAAAGGGTGACATTTGATCTTCAGCCTTGACAAAGAACCTAAAAGTTTACTAGAGATTATTAAGCTAAACCCTGAATTGAAAGGTTGGGCTGTCCTGGTCTTGCATCTGAAGATTTGCCTAGGAGGGATGGGATAGGCTGCTTGTTCTGCAGTAGAATGTCTGAATGCTTTCTGATGGTTATGCTGAGGCAAAAAGCCTAATGGTAGGCTGGACTTTTCTCCACGTTGTACAGACACAGCTAGTAGAGTTGGGATCTTTTCTTTTCTTTTTTAACTTTTTATTTTAAAGATGTGGGGTTCAGGGTTAGGTCTCAAATGTTCATCATGTAGGTACCCTTGTTGATGAGGTGTGCCCCCCCAGCAGTTTCCCACTACTGCCAACCCCTTAGGATCTTATTTTCAAAGTCACCTGGCTCCTCTTCCAGTACAGGAATACCTTGGAGATACTGCAGGTTTGGTTCCAGGCGGCTGCATTTAAGTGAATGTCACACTAAAGCAAGTCTTATGAATTTTGTTTTCCAGTACATATGAAAATTGTTACCACAGTCTGTTAAGTATGCAATAGTGGCTGGGCTCGGTGACTCAGCCTGTCATCCCAGCCCTTTGGGTGGCTGAGGTGAGTGGATTACCTGAGCCCACAGGTTCGAGACCAGCCCAAGCAACTTGGCGAGACCTCGTCTCTACAATAAATAAATAAATAAATAATAAAAAGATTAGCCAGGCACGGTAGTGTGCACCTGTAGTTCTGGCTACTTGGAAGGTTGAGGCGAAAGGATCACCGGAGCCCAGCAGGTCTATGTTGAGGTGACCGTGAGCATGCTACTGCACTCCAGCCTGGGTGACAGAGTGAGCCTCCAACTCAAAAAAAAAGTGTGCAATAGCATCATGTCTAAAAAACAATATACATACCTGAATTTTAAAATAATTTATTGCTATGAGAGGACAACAATAGATTTAGGTTAAGAGCATGCTATTGAGAGACCCAAGAAGCCAAGAAACTTATTTGCTGTAAAAGTAGTATTTAGTTCACTATATTTCATATATCCCCACCTCATGTTTACTATATATTTTGTGTATTCCTTC
>NW_007258793.1:116409-118453 GCF_000164805.1 Carlito syrichta
GTAATCCTTTGCCTGCCGGCTCAGGTTACTTCATACGCAGGGACTGCATGGACCTAACTTATCTAACATTCCACTCGGCCCATTAAGTGAGTTTCTGTCAATCACGGGCAGCACCCACCAATACCAAGTGTTCCCGTACCCATTAGGAGAAATTACCCAATCACGTAAAATCAAGTTTAAAGTTCTTTTCCCTCCCTCTGTAATTTTGCATAAAAACTGCTTGCCATTATGAATCAGGGCTCTCGTCCCTGATGCTGCTGCTTCGGGCGTGAGCCCAGACTCGAGCCTGAATAAAGACCCTCGTGTGTTTGCATCGGAGCTGGCTCTTTGTGGTCTCTATCTCTCTCATTAGAGTCCCGGGTTCAACAGCTAAAGTCAAGTATGGTGGCACATGCTTATAGTCCCAGCTACTTGGGAGGCTGAGACAGGAGGATCCCTTGAGCCCAGGAATTCAAGTTCAACCTAGGCAACCTAGCAAGATCCCATCATCTACATTTAGGTAGATGAATATGTTATTTATTGCTGAAAGTGCTAGTGATCATCTGAGCCTTCAGTCAATTGTAATCTCTTTGCCGGTGGGCCGGGCCGGGGGCTTAATGTTGATGGCTGCTGACTGACCAGGGTAGTGGTTGCTGAGGGATGCATGGCTGTGGCACTAAATTATCATTAACCATATTTACCCTACAGTGCTACAAAACACTAGAACTCATCCCATAAAGCTATAATTTGGAGTCTGTTTTTTGTCTCCCCCTACCCTCTCCTCCCACTACCCTTCCCAGCCTCTAATAACCATAATTCTACTTTCTATGAGCTCAGTTTTTTCCAGCTCCCACATGTGAGAGCATGCAGTATGTGTCTTTCTGTGTCGGACGTGTTTCACTGAACATCATGTCCTCCAGGTATGTCCATATTCCACGAAGACAGGCTTACTTGTTTTCCATTGTGCATACCACATTTTCTTTATCCAGTCATCTGTTGATATATACTTAGTTTGCTTTCATGTCTTGGCTCCTGTGACTAGCACTACAGTGAACATGGAGAAGCAGATATCTCTGCGATATAACGGTTTCCTTTCCTTTGGATAAATACCAGACAGTGGAATTGCTGGGTCATGTGGGCATTCTAGTTTTAGTTTTTTGAGGAATTCCATAGTGTTCTCCATAATGACTGCTCTAATTTACATTTCCACCAATAATGTATAAGACTTCCCTTTGCCTTACATCCTTGCTAGTGTTTATTTTTTGTCTTTTTGACAATAGTTATTCTCCCTGAGGTTGATTCTAACTCAGCTTTGGCAATAAATTTTTTTTTTCTTTTTCTTTTTTTTTTGAGTTGGAGTCTCATTCTGTTGCCCAGGCTGGAGTGCACTGGCACGCTTACAGCCACCCCAGCCTTGACCTGCTGGGCTCTGGCAATCCTTCCACCTTAGCCTTCCAAGTAGCCCGAACTACAGGCGTGCGTTACCATGCCCAGCTAATTTTTTTTATTTATTTTATTTTAGAGACAAGGTCTTGCCAAGTTGCCTGGACTGGTCTCGAACCTGAGGGCTCAGGCAATCCACTTGCCTCAGCCTCCCAAAGTGCTGAGATGACAGGCTGAGCCACCAAGCCCGGCCAATAAAGTATTTTTAAATTAAGGTATGTATGGTTTTTTTAGACATAATGATGTCGCACACTTAATAGACCCTGGTATAGTGTAGACATGTCTCCTTCTGATTTTGACTTGCATTTCCCTGGTAATTAGTGATACTGAGCATTTTTTTCATATGCTTGTTGACTGTTTGTGTTCTAAGAAATGTTTATTCAGATCATTTGCCCGTATTTAAATCAGATTATTTGTCCCTTTGTTGCTGAGTTGTTTGGGTCCCTGGTGAAGTCTGTATATTAACCTCTTGTTAGATGAAGTTTACAAATTTTTTTTCCCATTCTACAGGTTGTCTCCTTACTCTGCTGTTTCTCTTGTTGTACAGAAGCAATCCCATTTGTCTGTTTTAGTTGTTCTTGCTTTTGAAGTCTTAGCCATAAAATCTTTGTCTAAACTAATG
>NW_007258793.1:118473-133115 GCF_000164805.1 Carlito syrichta
ATCTTTGTCTAAGCCAATGTCCTCAAGTGTTTCCTTTATATTTTCTTCTAGCAGTCTGATATTTTTGGGTCTTACATTGAAATCTTCAATCCCTTTGGGGAGACACATTATACAATTTAATATTGTGTGGTTTTCATCCTCTGAATCTTTGGCTTATAATTTTTCTTGATATGCATCACATTAAAGATTTATGAATGTGCCCAAATCAGTAGTACCACGTGAGACTATAAATCTTGTTCTTTCATATCTTCTACATAGCAATAACGAATGAATGGTATACCGAGTGGCCTACAGGGTTACTCTGTGTACTCGACAAAAGATCAGGGCGAGCCATTTCACTTCTGTATCTTGAGCAGGAGTTAACTCATCTTCGATCTCATCTCCCCAAATTTCTCCAATAACATTCAAAGCACGAATCTACTGGTTAAAACGCAGGGAAGCAGGATCAGTGAAATGTCTGTAAGGTCTCACCTTAGAGAGAAAACCCATGCAAATCCAGCAAAAATGTTGCACACAGCCAGTACACGTTGCCTTTTTATGTCTGGTCTATCTATGGGAGCACCACGGCACGAACAGCTCTCCAAGCTTTTTTTCAGTCACTTCTTACTCTCCATCTCTTTCAGCACCTTCTGGATCGTCCTCTTGCCATCCTCTGCTTCAGAGCTCTTATTGGTCTCGTCTGCTCGCAGGGACTCATAAGTTTGTTCATGCATCTGCTGTCACCTGACAGAGCAACCTAACCAAGGTCAGGAAGGCAAAATCGCAGCTGGAGAAGATGCCCAGGTATGTGTGGGCTCCCACATCACAGACAGCTGGCAGCACGGGCCTGGGAAGAACACCACACCTGCCACTAGCTCCAAGGCGGGCTGGAGGAGGAGGCACTTGCAGTGGGCAGATAACTCTGCTTCCACCAGCTCTTTGAGCTTACCATGAGTGGCCCCTGAAGTGCACTTTGGTTCTGGGCAGTTAAGGCATCGAACCCACCATTTCTGACCAGGATTTCAAAGTCGTCCTTCAGACGGGCTTTGCAGGACATGTGTCTGCATGCCAAGAGGCACGTACATGCACTGTCCGGCTTCTCACAGAAGGAGAAATTGCATGATTTACTGTGAAAGCATTTTATGTGCTGAGCTTGATCAAAGGCAAAGATTTTCTGGATTCCACTTCACAGCGATTCCATATCCTATACAACAGTCTCACCCACAATTTCCTTTTGGTCTACATCAGATCCAGTTCATTGTTTGGAGAGGCTTGAGTCAGCCTTCTCTGTACCTTTTTCTAAGAACTCATCTTGAGCTTAGGAGAAGCAATACTCAGGTATGCAAGGTTAAGAAACTGCACCCAGCAAACAGGATGATGCTGCCACGGTGTTCTGCCTGTAAGTGGTCTGAGTGTTTGCAGACAGCAGAGAGCACCCACAAGTATGTTGAACTGTCGTGGCAAACCCAAATAGATCCTTGTTTCTCCACCTTGGAAAGACTCTTCTAAATTCATCTCCATCATTCAGAGTCTGTAATACTGAGTGATCTTTCACAGAAACAAGAACTGAGTATCACATGTTTTCACTCATAAGTGGACCTTGAACAATTATCACAATGCTATGAGAGAATGATTGGCAGTAGTGAAAAACTGCCGGGAGCGGGGCAGGATGGGCAGTAGTGGAAATCTGCCTGGGGAAGGGGGGGCACACCTCATTAACAAGGGTGCCTGCATAATGAACATTTGTATACCTAACCCTGAATTTCTCCAGCTGCAATTTTGCCTTCCAGATCTTGGGTAGGTTGCTCTGTCAGGTGACTGCAAATACATTAATAAACTTATGAGTCCCTGTGAGCAGATGAGGTCACACATCTTTAAAATAAAACAGTTGGCCGGGCTCAGTGGCTCAGCCTGTAATCCCAGCACTTTGGGAGGCTGAGGTGAATGGATTGCCTGAGCCCGCGGGTTCGAGACCTGCCTGGGCAACTGGACGAGACCTCATCTCTACAACAAATCAAAAATTAACTGGGAGTGGTAGCGCGCACCTGTAGTTCTAGCTACTTGGAAGGCTGAGGAGTAGGATCGCCGGAGCCCCGCAAGTCAAGGTTGCAGTGGCCGGGAGCGGCCATTGCACTCCAGTCTGGGTGACAGAGTGAGACTCCAACTCAAAAAAATAAATAAAATAAAATAAAATAAAATAGTTAAAAGGGCCAGGTTTGGGGGCTCAGCCTGTAATCCCATGCCTTTGGGAGGCTGAGGTGAGTGGATTGCCTGAGCCCGTGGGTTCGAGACCCGCCTGGGCAGCGAGACCTCATCTCTACAATAAATCAAAAAATCAACCGGGCGTGGTAGCGCACGCCTGTAATTCCGGCTACTCGGAAGACTGAGGTGGAAGAATCGCCGGAGCCCAGCAGGTGGAGGCTGTGGTGGCCGGGAGCGGACACTGCACTCCAGTCTAGGCGACAGAGTGAGACTCCAACTCAAAAAAAAAAAAAAAAGTTAAAAGGGAAAAAAAAAATAATTCATTTCTTTCATAAATACTCACCAGTGCCAGCAGTTCATCCTCCTGAGTGTTTTGGCTTTCTGAAGACATTTAATTTTCTAAGGAGTTATTAATTATAATCAGGAGAAAAGGATATTAACACTGCAGCCTGTATTTTGGTTCAGTGTAGAATTCATGCAAATCTCTTTTATTCTCCAGTCAGTGAAGCCAAGACTACAAAACTGGGTAGGAGGCTGAGCTGTGGACCTCATACTACAAATACAATGGAAATCTTGCCATTGCACTTGCTGACCAGGCCCAGTTATGGATCCATTTTGAGTTCATTTTTGTACATGATGAGAGCTGGGGGGTCTGGTTTCATTCTTCTGCATATGGATAGCCAATTTTCCCAGTACTGTTTCTTGAAGATGGCATCCTTTCCTCAATCTATGTTCTTGGTACCTTTGTCAAAAATCAGTTGACTATAGATACATTTACTTATTTCTGGATTATTTATTCTGTTCCATTTGTCTCTATTTTTCTGCCAGTACCATACAGTGTTGGTCGCTATATATTTTTCAGTCAGCTTTGTTGTTTTTGGTCAGAATGCTTTAGCTATTTAGGGTCTTTTGTGGTTTCATATGGATTTTAGAATTGTTTTTTTCTTTTTTTTTTTTTTGAGTTGGAGTCTCACTCTGTTGCCCAGACTGGAGTGCAGTGGCTGCTCCCGACCACCACAGCCTCAACCTGCTGGGCTCCGGCGATCCTTCCGCCTCCGCCTTCCGAGTAGCCGGAATTACAGGCATGTGCTACCACGCCAGGTTGATTTTTTTTATTTATTGTAGAGATGAGGTCTCGCTGCCCAGGCGGGTCTTGAACCCGTGGGCTCAGGCAATCCGCTCACCTCAGCCTCCCAAAGGTGCGGGATTACAGGCAGAGCCACCGAGCCCGGCTAGAATTGTTTTTTTCTATTTCTGTGGATAATGTCATTGGTATTTTGATACAAATTGCATCAAATCTGTAGATTTCTGTAAGTAGTCTGGTCATTTTAACATTAGTTCTTCCAATCCGTGAGCATGAGACGTCTCTTCACTTTTTTGTGTCCTCTTCAATTGCTTTCATCATTGTTTTGCAGTTTTTGTGGCAGAGATTACCTTCTTAGTCAAATTTATATCTAGGTAACGTTTTTGTAGCTATTGTAAATAAAATTGCCTTCTTGATTTCTTTTTTAGATTTTCTGTTTTGGCATATACAAATAGTACTGATTTTTGTATGTTAATTTTGTATCCTGCAACTTTACTGCATTGGTTAATTGGTTCTAAGAGTTTTCGGTAGTCTACGTTTTTCTTCTTTTTTAAAATTTTATTTTAAAGATCTGGGGTACAATTCAGGATTAGGTATACACGTACGTTTTTCTATGTATAAGATCATACCATCTGCAGACAGGGGCAATTTGACTTCCTCTTTTCTATTTTTTGTTTTTATTTTTCTTTTTTTTGAGTTGGAGTCTCACTCTGTCGCCCAGACTGGAGTGCAGTGGCTGCTCCCGGCCACCACAGCCTCGACCTGCTGGGCTCCGGTGATCCTTCGGCCTCAGCCTTCCAGGTAGTCGGAATTACAGGCACGCGCTACGTCGCCCGGCTGATTTTTTGATTTATTGTAGAGATGAGGTCTTGCTGCCCAGGCGGGTCTCGAACCCGCGGGCTCAGGCAATCCACTCACCTCAGCCTCCCAAAGACGCGGGATTACAGGCTGAGCCACCGAGCCCGGCTGACTTCCTCTTTTCTAATTTGGATGTTCTTTCTTTCTTTTTCTTGCCTGATTGATCTGTCCAGGACTTCCAGTACTCTGTTGATAAGAATGGTGGAAGTGGGCGTACTTATTATTAATTAACCAAGCGGAAGGAAGAATCCTAGAGTTTTAGAATTCAGCAGTAAAACCATTTGGTCCTGGACCTTTCTTGGTCAGGAGATTTCTTCTTATTGATTCAATTTGATACTCATTGTTGGCCTACTCAAGTTTTCTGTTGCTTCCTGTTTCACTCTTGGTAGGCTATGGGTGTCCAGGAATTTGTGCATTTCCTCAAGGTGCTCTAATTTGTTGGCATACAGGTGCTCATAAAAGACTCTAATGACACCTTGTATTTCTGTGCTATCCATTGTAATGTCTTCTTTTTTGTTTGTGGTTTTACTTATTTGGGTCCTCTCCCTTTTTTTTAGTTTGTTGTTTTTGCCTATCTTTTCAAAAACCAACTTTTCATTTCGTTTGTTTTAGTCTATATTTTGTTTAGTTCTGCTCTTTGTTATTATTTTTTTCCTTCCTCTAATTAGGGGTTTGGCTTGTTCTTGCTTTTCTAGCTCCTTGAGGTACATTATTAGGTTGCTTGTTTGAAGTCTTTCTACTTTTTTGATGCAGGTGTTTATTGCTATAACTTTCCCTCTTAGTGCTGCTTTGGCTGTGTCCCATAGGCTATGGCATGTTGTGCTTTTATTTTATTTTTTTTCTTTTTCTTTTTTTTTTCTCGATTTCTTAATTCAGGAACATGTTTTTATTTCCATATATTTGTAAAGCTTCCAGAGTTTCTCTTCTCACTGATCTCCAGCTTTATTCCATTGTGATATGAGAGGATACTCGATAGGATTTTGATCTCCTGTTTATTGACTTGTTTTTAACATGGGGTTTATCCTAGAGAATGTTCCATGTACTGAGGAGAAGAATGTGTGTTCCACAGTTATCAGATAAAATGCTCTGTACATGTCTGTTAGGCCTGTTCAGTCTATAGTGCAGATTAAGTTTGATGTTTCTCTGTTGATTTTCTGTCCGGATAATCAGTCCAAGACTGAAAGTGTGATGTTGAAGTTCCCAACTACTATTGTAATGGGGCCTATCCCTCTGTTTAGCTCTAATAATATTTCCTTTATGCATCTGGGAGTTCTGGTGTTGGGTCCATATACATTTACAGTTGATGTATCTTCTTGTTCAACTGATGCCTTTCTTTCTTTTTATTTTTTTAATTTAAAGACGATTTTGCCTGATATAAGTATAGCTATTTCTGCACGTTTTTGGTTTCTGTTGGCATGGAATAGCTATGTCCAGCCCCTCTCTTTCAGTTTATGTGTGTTTTTACAGGTGGAGTGAGTTTCTTGTCAGTAGCATAAAGTTTAGTTTAGCTTTGTTTTAAATTCATTCTATCAAGCAATATCTTTAATAGGGAAATTTAAACTGTTTACTTTTAAGGTTGTAATTGATAGATGAGAACTTTCTTCTGTCATTGTTTTCATTGGGGTCTGATTGTTTTTAATATCTTTTGTTCCTTTCTTCCTCTCGTATTGTTTACTTTTGCAACTGGATGGTTTTCTGCAGTGATAGCATTTGGTTCCTTTCCATTTCTCATTTGTATATCTACTCTACCATTCAGTTTTATACATTTGTATGTTTTCGTGGAGATAGACATCATCCTTTTACTTCCTGATGCAGGGCTTCCTTAAGTTTTTTTTGTAGGGTTAGACTACTGGTGATGAATTCCCGCAGTTTTTGCTTGTCTGGGAAAGACTCTTTCTCCTTCATTTCTGAAGGATGGCTTGGCTAGGTATAGTACTATTGGCTGACAGTTTTCTATTTTTTCAGTGCTTTGATATATCATCTCATTCTCTCTAGCTTGTAAGGTTTCTGCAGAAAAATTTGCCATTAGCCTGTTGAGGATTCTCTTATATATGAATTAGTGCTTTTCTCTTGCTGTTTTTAGAATTCTCTCTGGCTGGGCCTGGTGGCTCACACCTGAAATCCCAGCATCTTGGGAGGCCAAGGCAGGAGGATCACTTGAGGCCAGGAGAGTGAGACCAAACTGGACAACAAAGCGAGGCTCCATCTCTACAAAAAATAAAATATTAGCTGGGCATGATGGCACATACCTGTAGTCCCAGGTACTTGGGAGTAGTGCTTGAACCCAAGAGTGCAAGGTTGCAGTGATCTATGATCGTACTACTGTACTCCAGTCTGGGTGCAAGACCCTGTCTCAAAAAAAAAAAAATCTCTTTTTGTCTTTGACTTTTGACAGTTTGACTATAAAGTATCTTGAAGAAGATGCTTTTGGGTTGAATCTATTTGAGAACCTTTGAGCTTCCTGTATCTGAATGTCTATCTTTTCCAAGTCATGGAAGATTTTTAGTTATTATTTTGTTAAATGGGTTTTCTATACCTTTCCCCATATCTTCCCCTTCTGGAACTCCCAGAATTAAATGTTTGTTCTCTTGATAGTGTCTCATATATCATTTGTCATGTAGACTTTCTTCTTTTTTTTTTTTTTTTTTTTGCTCTCATTGGGTTATTTCAAAGAACTTGTCTTCTAGTTCAGAAATACTGTCTATTGATGAAGCTTTATTTTATTTTTTTATTTCATTCATTGAATTTTTCAGTTCCAAGATTTCTGTTTGGTTCTTTTATGATATCTATCTCTTTTTCGACTTTCTCATTCAGATCATGAGTTGTTATTTTCATTTCTTTGTATTGTCTATTTGTGTTCTCTGTATCTCCCTGAGTTTCCTTAAGATCATTATTTGAATTCCTTTCTTAGGCATTTCATAGATTTAGTTTTCTTTGGAGTCTATACTAGAGAATCATTGTGTTCCTTTGGGGGTGTCATGTTTTCTTGCTTTTCTGTATTTCTTGTATCCTTATGTTAATATCTGCACATCTGGTATAAAAGTTGCTTCTCCCAATTTAGTGAAGTAGCTTTCATAGGAAAAGACTTTTTCCTGTAGCTGTATCTATAGTGTTGGTTGGGTAGGATACTTTGGCTACAGCTCTGGGTGGGAGTCCTAGTGCGTTCTCCATACGATTTCTTTGACTGAATCAGTGTCAGTGGTGTCTGTGAGTTCCTCAATGGCTTTGCCTATTGTTTTTAGAGGCTGTGGTGAGGCTTTGCTAGGAACTAGGGTGCTGGGGAGTGTAGAGGGACCAGTCATCAGGCCCCTGAGTGGTGCATATGAGCCTGTCACTATGTGATGACAGCAGACTCTGAACGATTCAGTCCTTGGACCCCAAGGGAGGGCATGTGGACACCAGTGGTAGCAGTAGTGGGACGAGCAGGCTGGCCCTCAGGTTCCAGGGCAGCACGTACAGGAACCCACAGTGGCAGCAGCAGCTAGATCAGACTGAGCCTTGGGTCTCCGAGAGGTGCACACCGGCACCGGTGGTGGTGGTGGCAGTCCAGGCAGGCCAGTCTTTGACCCCCAGGCAGCAGGGCGGGCGTCTACAGCAAGAGTGTCGATCCAGGGAGATCAGGTTGCAGGCCCCCAGGTGGCATGTGCAGGCATCTGAGATAGCGATGGTGGTCCAGGCAGGCCAGTCCTGCGACCCACTCCTGGGCAGCAGGCACAAGCACCTGCGGTGGAGGTGGTGACCCAGGTGGGCCTCCCTGATGTGCCAGACCACCTTGTTCCTTGGGGTGTGTACCACTGCATGGGCTCAGGTGCTGGAGATACAGCTGCACTGGTGGATTCAGCCATGCTGCCCAGCTGCAGCCCTCTAAGTGGATGTGGGAGGATGTCATTGGGGCCCCAGGGATGTGGGGATTATTAGGCCCCGGGACAGGATGTACCCTAGTGTTAGCTCTACTCTAAAAATGATATGCTGCAGCAGCTTGGGTCCCAGGAGGACGGATCCCCCAGTTGAGTCCCTCTCTCGGGTAATGTAGTCACGTGGACACCAGGCAGTGCCCTGTACTACACTCAGGGCCCATAAGGGCTCAGGGGTGCTCTTGTGGCCAGAATTGCAGGTGTCCGTGGTGGGAATGTGAACCCTTGGGGATCTCCTGCTGGCCACTTCCCCCACAATGGGGAGTCTTGCCTAGCTGTGCCTCACAGGTTTCCTGTCACTTCCCTGCCAGATCCCGGTGTTCTCTCTTAGATGCTTTGGTTGATGTGTGGTTATCTACCTGCTGTTGTGCTCCTTCTTTGTGGAGAAGGTGGGTGTTGGGTGTCTCTGGGCAGCCATCTTGGTACCATCAATTATGAATGTTCTGAACCCTAGAATGATGAATCTTTTCCAGAAAGTTTTCAATTTACCATTCCCAGGTCACTCAGAGAAGTCACTCCCTACGGGAATCATAGGCTTATGAAATGTATCTCTTAAATAATAAAATTTACAAGTCAAAATTACTCCTTGATCTATGGCCTGCAAAATGGATGTTGTATTAGCAGGCATGAAAACAACATTAATCCTTGCATATTGAGAACTTTGTCAAAGTTCTTGGATGACTAGGTGCATTGTCAATGAGCGTACTGTTTTTAAGTGAATCTTTTCTCCTAGACGATAGGGTTCACCAAAGGGTTTAAAATATTCAGTAAACCATGCTGTAAACAGATATGCTATTAGACAGTCTTTGTTATTTCGTTTATAGAGCACAGGTGGAATAGATTTAGCATAATTCTTAAGAGCCTGAGAACTTCCGGAATGGTAACTGAGCATTGATTTAATTACCAGCTGCATTGATACCTAATAAGAGATCGGTCTATCCTTTGAAGCTTTGATGCTAGGCATTGACATCTCCTTTCTAGCTGTGAAAGTCTTAGATGGCGAGCCGGGCTCGGTGGCTCAGCCTGTAATCCCGCGCCTTTGGGAGGCTGAGGTGAGTGGATTGCCTGAGCCCGCGGGTTCGAGACCCGCCTGGGCAGCAAGACCTCATCTCTACAATAAATCAAAAAATCAGCCGGGCATGGTAGCGCATGCCCGTAATTCCGGCTACTGGGAAGGCTGAGGTGGAAGGATCGCCGGAGCCCAGCAGGTCGAGGCTGCGGTGGCTGGAAGCGGCCACTGCACTCCAGTCTGGGCAACAGAGTGAGACTCCAACTCAAAAACGAAACAAAAAAACAAAAAACTGACAATGAAAGTCTTAGATGGCATCTTCTCTCCTCACGAGGCTGCTTCATCTGCACCGAAAGTCTGTGTTGAGTGTAGCCACTACCTTCATCAATGAACATAACTACATCTTCTAGGTAACTGGCTGCAATTTCTCCATCAGCGCTTGCTGCTTCACCTTGCACTTTTATGTCATGAAAATGGTTTCTTTTCTTAAAGCTCATGAACCGGCCTCTATAGCTTCCAACTTTTTTTCCTCACCTCTCTCAGCCTTCTTGGCATTGAAGAACATTCGGTCCTTGCTCGATTAGATTTCGGCTTAAGGGGATGCTGTGTCTGGTTTGAGCTTCAAGCCAGACCACTAAGACTTTCTCTATGTCAGGTCACTGGAGCAGCACTTTTAATTTCCTCCAAGATCCCTTCCCCTGCATTCACAATTTGCCAGTTTGGCACAAAAGGTCTCACGTTCAGCTGAACTCATATCAGTTTGCAACATGCCATTCTCACCGCACTTAATCCTTTCTGGCTTTTGATTTAAACTGAGAGGCGTGTAACTCTCTTTCACTCGAACGCTTATAGGTTATTGCAGAGTTGTTGGCCTAACGGCAACATCGTTATGTATCTGGGAATAGAAAGGCCTGGAGAGAGAGAGAGAGAGAGAGAGAGAGAGAGAGAGAGAGAGAGGGTGAATGGCTGATGGGTGGAACAATTAGAATACACACAACATTAATCCGTTAAATTGGCTGTCCTACATAGGTGTGGTTCATGGCACCCCAAAACAATTACAACAGTAGCATCAAAGGTCACAGATCACAGATCACCATAATAGATGTAATAATTATTAAAAAGTTTGAAATATTGCAAAATTACCAGAGGTGGACACAGAGACAGGAAATGAACTGTTGGGAAAATGATGCCCATAGACTTGTTCCTTGCAAGGTTGCCACAAACCTTTAATTTATGGGGGAAAAAGTAATATTTGTGAAGTCTAATAAAGCAAAACTCAATAAACGAGGCACACCTGCAATCTCATTGTGATAGGACTAAGACTCTCATTTTTTTATTAACCAAGTCAATACTATCTCCATTTTCCTAACTTTATCCCTAAGGAAACTATACTTTGAAGAACACCAGTGGGTCTCATGCAAGGCAAAGTTGTTCATCCAGCAAAGACGCATTAAGTATTTGCCATGTGCAATGTGCTGCATTTGGGTGGAAAGTCGGAGCTGAATATGGTAGTCTCTCCCTTGCAGATTCTTTTTTTCTTTTGAGTTGGAGTCTCACTCTATCGCCCAGACTGGAGTGCAATGGCAAGCTCCTGGCCACTGCAGCCTCGACCTGCTGGGCTCCGGCAATCCTTCCACCTCAGCCATCCAAGTAGGTGGAACTACAGGTGTGCGCTACCACGCCCGGCTCATTTTTGATTTATTGTAGAGATGAGGTCTCACCAAGTTGCCCAGGTGGGTCTCGAACCCTCAGGCTCAGGCAATCCACTCACCTCGGCCTCCCAAAGCACGGGATTACAGGCTGAGCCACCGAGCCCAGGCCCTTGCAGATTCTTCCATGTAGGGGAAGCATAGGACATGACTGAGTCCCTCGACAGAGGAATTACCTTTTTTTTGTTTTAAGTGAACACGGATGAAAGAGCAACACATAAACAGTCATGGAGTGTCCTAGCAACACTAATGAATTGAGAAGATGACCAGCAGTGAGAAGAGCTCGGGCAGGGGTTGAGAAAGCGGGCACGTGGGGAGGAGGTGGCAGAGAGCAGCGGGTGACCTCGCCAGTCAGGAGAATGCAAAGACCCTTCCCTCACCTGTACCTCTTGAGAAGGCTGAGGCAGGGGAGTGATGGGACATGGGCCAGAGACCTGCCCTCGGGTGCCTTCCCAGGTGAGCAGTGAAGTAGGTTGTGCCAGTCGTGCCTTAGAGCGTCTCCGGACAATGGAGATGACAGAGGTGTGTCCAGCCGGGCACCGGGACACCAGACCAGTCTCATGAGCCTTACTTTCCATGACAATAAATCAGGCGATAACTAAATCTCAAAGGAAAGACGGGAAGGAAGGGGGCAGGGGGAAAGAAGGCTTGTGAGAACATGTCATCTAGAAACGTGAAGAAAAATCCCAGAAAAGAAATAGCTGACAGAGCTGAGAGCTGAATCATCTCATTACTTTGCATTTTTGTGTGTGTGTTTTTTAAATCCTGGGAAGGATCCTGGATCCTTATACTTTAGTGTGTTCCCAAAACAGTGGGGGAATTTGCTCAACACCTGGGTCCCACCCTCAGAGACTCTGACTCCGTGGGTCTAGGACGGGTGGAGCTGTGTAGATGTTTAAATTGATCTGGGAGCGGCGGGAGGGTCGCAGCATTGGGGAACGCGCCTCTGAATTCTGGGTGGAATAGAGAGTGGGTGGAGCAGACCCCAGGTTCTCTTCTAGCAGCTGCCTCAGCTGTGTGACTTTGGGTGAATCACTTCCCTTCTCTGCTCATTAGTTAACAAGTGATTACATGAGGTCAAGGCTTCTTGAACTCTGGGGGAGGTTAAGCTTGAGAAACTGATAAAAGCCTTACCAGAAAAACGTAACCTGAAATTTGCGCACAGTTCAGGTGATCCTAGACTCTTGGCTTCGATCTCTTAGAATAAGTGTCCTCAGAGAACATGTCCCTGTCGGCTCTGACATTCATGAATGATCCAGATTCTGGACACTGTGGGCAAGCTGGCCAGGGGGTAGGACAGGACCCACTCTAGATAGCCTGCAGGTGGTCTCCTGGCGCACATTAAACTGGGACCTCATGCTGCCTTTTGTAGGGATGAAGGGTCATGACTTGGTGGATACAAATGTCCCCCACCTTCACCAAGATCCTAGTAGTTAAGCCTCCTGGTCCTGGGCGTGCTGAGCGACCAAGGACATCCCAGGCAATAAGAAAGCAGAACATCTCAGAGAGTTGCATTTGCTCAGAACAGAATCTCAAGAATCATGCACGGCTCAGTCTGGAAGCAGCCTGAGCTCTGCCCTTCAACTTTAGCGCCTAGAAGAAATGACCTTTCTAGCCAAGTCCAAGGTCTCCCACAGCAATGATGCTGATAAGGGCTGAGGGTCTGCTTCATCAATTCCACCCTTGGACTCCGGAACGGAGAACTGTGGGCCGAGAGTGCTCACATGGCGGGAGAGGCCATCTGTGCAGCTGGCGGTACAAAGGTCCTTCGTCACCCTTGTGGAGCCACAGTACCGCTCTGCGCAGTATCCAGGGTCACGGAAAGCCTCCAGGTGGGTGCCGATCTTCCCAGGCCGGGCCTAATCAAAAGAGCCATCGGCTCCTGCGGCTTCCTGGTCTCAACGAGATGTGCATGATAGGTGGCTCACGGCCAGAGGGTCAATGGTCACAGGGCCAAGGTCTCAGATAGGAAAAGCAGGCTCAGGGCCCTGAAGCTGTGAGCCACTCACCAGGACAGGTTCCCATCCTTCCCATAAGCACCCACTTCTCTGGCCACATTGACTGTTTGCTTTTACACCTCTCTGCTTTGCACACACTTTTCCTTCTGTCTACAGTGCCACTCTTGCCGTCAGACTGTTAAACTCCTATTCAAGATTAGGGCTAAATATTGCCACCTCTGTGACGTCCTCCCTGACTTCTTCTTCTTTTTTTTTTTTTTTGAGTTGAAGTCTCACTCTGTCGCCCAGACTGGAGTGCAGTGGCCGCTCCCGGCCACCACAGCCTCGACCTGCTGGGCTCCGGCGATCCTTCCGCCTCAGCCTTCCGAGTAGCCGGAATCACAGGCATGCGCTACCATGCCCGGCTGATGTTTTGATTTATTGTAGAGATGAGGTCTCGCTGCCCAGGCGGGTCTCCAACCCGCGGGCTCAGGCAACCCACTCACCTCAGCCTCCCAAAGGCGCGGGATTACAGGCTGAGCCACCGAGCCCGGCTCTGACTTATTCTAACCCCTTTCTTTCAGACAAGTCATATGCCCTCTATCTCTGTGCCTATGGTGCCCTGGGCACATCTTTTGTGTTTTAACCTGTATTTGAAATTAAACCCATATTTAACCTGTATTTAACACTACATTTGGAACAGCTAGCTTGATTCTCAGCCTTTCTGCTAAGAACTGAGCTTCCTCCTTCTGAGACTTCCACTTGCCTCTTTCTATGCCCTGTATACCTAAAGTAGGATACTTGGCATAGGTTTTGCTAAAGAGTCTCATTGAACCTCAATGAAACAGAATGAAACACGAATAACAGATTGGCTAAAAACTGTACTAATCATCGTCCTTAGTTAAAAACTTAAGAACTTTAAAATTAAGAACTGAACAAGGCAATTCACTATCAACCCATGAGGGCTATCCCAGTTCTGGCGGTCTTAGACAAGACTAGAAGGCAAAAGAAATGATAGGAAGAAGGATTGGAAGAGAAGACATGAAATCATCATTATTTGCAGATGATATGACCAACAATTTTTTTAGGGCTTTTGTTTCTGGCCAAGATTAAACTTTCTGCATGGAACAACCAGAAAACGAATAAACCATATGAAACAATCATTTCCAAGACACTAGACATCCTACAGCAAAGGAAACTATCTCTGAGAAAGTGGCAACGTGTTGCCCTGAAAGAGTTTCCGGACTCTGGCACAGTGAGCATAAGCCCAGGCAGATGGTGGTGAATTCCCTGAGTTGAAGAGACAGAGCTGAGAGTCCAGGAAGACCCAGTTGGCTCAAGTTCACAGAGCAGGTGCTAGAAGGGGTCACTGCACAGGGCAAGGACTCCAGGGTTCTGCAGAGGGTGCCCTTCCAGTAGTCCCAGAGAACCGAAAGAAGTGTTCTGCCTGCCTAATGAGTTTCCTCCAAGCTGAAGCAAACGACTCGTGGCAAAGAAAGGACTAACCAAAAGGCCTAGAGGGCATCAGTGTTGTGTACTCACTCAAGGCCAGGAATAGTGCCTGTTTCTACCAGTACCAATAAAAAAACACCTCGTGATTTATTGGGATCGAACACACGACACAGGTGAATGACTAGCCCTGGTTAGGCCACTGTTCCAGTCCCACCTATCAAATCTTAAAAGCCAGACCTAAGAAGATCAAAGTGCTTCAAAGTAAGGAAACTGCATCCCAGAACCAAAGGTCCAGGATATTTATGAGAATACAAAAACATCCTTCACCCAACAGAGCAAAACTCTCAATGTACAGCATTCAATTTTTATTTATTTATTTATTTTTGAGTTGGAGTCTCACTCTGTCGCCCAGGCTGGAGTGCAGGGGCCGCTCCCGGCCACCGCAGCCTCGACCTGCTGGGCTCCGGCGATCCTTCCGCCTCAGCCTTCCAAGTAGCC
>NW_007258793.1:133161-137419 GCF_000164805.1 Carlito syrichta
TATTGTAGAGATGAGGTCTTGCCTGCCCAGGCGGGTCTCGAACCGGCGGGCTCAGGCAATTCACTCACCTCAACCTCCCAAAGGCGCAGGATTACAGGCTGAGCCACCGAGCCCAGCTCAATTTTTAAAAAATTACCAAGCTGGCAAAGAAACAGGAACAAGAAAACCATAAGGAGAAAATTCAATCAATCATACCTTCTCAGAATTGACAAAGATGCTAAAATTAGAAAACCAAGATAATAAAACAACTATTGTGCTTGTCATCTATATGTTTACCATATTAAGTGGAGATGGGAAAGACCTGAAAAGCAAACAAAACCACATCGAATTTTAGAGGTGAAAACTGCCACATCTAAATGTCTGAGATTTCAAAAAAAAAACACACTGGATGGGATTAAAAGAATGCTAGCGATTGCAAAAGAAAAGATAAGTGAAGCCGGGTTTGGTGGCTCAGCCTGTCATCCCGTGCTTTGGGAGGCTGAGGTGAGCGGATTGCCTGATCCCGTGGGCTTGAGACCCCCCTGGGCAACTTGGCGAGACCTTGTCTCTACAATAAATCAAAAAACCAGCCGGGCATGGTAGTGCATGCCTGTGTAATTCCGGCTACTTGGAAGGCTGAGGCGGAAGAATCGCCGGGCCCAGCAGGTCGAGGCTGTGGTGGCTGGGAGCGGCTACTGCTCTTCAGTCTGGGTGACAGAGTGAGACTCAACTCAAAAAAAAAAAAGAAAAGATGAGTGAGTCTGAAGACACAGCAACAAACACCATACCAGATGACAGACACAGAGACAAACAGGATATGAAAGTGAAGTCCTTGCTGACTTTTCCCGCCTTTTGCTTCAGGCAAGCCACTTGCCTCAAACTACCGTGCTCCTAGCACTTGGGGAGATCTCGTGGGAGCTGCAGACTGGCTTTTCTGCCTTCTCTGCTAAGCTATGAAGCAGTGAGCTCTGGGATTTTAAGCAGTCCCCAAAGGAGAGGAGACAGAAGGCGGCATGGAAAACACTGAAGAGATCATATTCCAAGTTTAATTAAAACCATTAACATGCAGCTTCAAGAATCTTAACAAACCCCAAGTCAAAGCAACATGGGAAAAAAACCACACCACAGTTCACCACAATCAAAGTGTTCAAAATCAATGATAAAGAGAGAACTATTTAAAGCAGACAGGAAAAGGAGGAACTGCCCAAAAGAACAGGGGCAAAAATGTCGGCAGACTTCCTGTAAGAAGCAACACAAGCACAGAGGCAAGCCACATCTTTAAAGCAGTGAAAGAAAAAACTCTTCGACCTAAAATTCTGTATCAGTAAAAATAGCTTTTATAAGGAAGGCAAAATAAAAACTGTTTTAGGCAAGGAGAAACTGAAAGAATTTGTAACAAGCAGACCCACACGATAAGAAATACTAGAAGAAATACGAGAAGAAAATGACACCCTCTGGGTTCACACGAAGGGATGAATAGCAGAGGAAATGGTAACTAAATGTGAAATTTTCATGATTATTTAAATCACTTTAAAAGAAAATTGGCTGGGTGTGGTGGCTCATGCCTAAAATCCCAGCACTTTGGGAGGCTGAGATGAGAGGATTGCCTCAGCCCACGGGTTCAAGACCCACATGGGCAACTTGGCAAGACCTCATCTCTATAATAAATCAAAAAAATAAATAAAAGCTGAGCCTCGGTGCACGCCTGTGGCTCCAGCTGCTTGGAAGGCTGAGGCAGAAGGATTACCTGAGCCCAGCAGGTCGAGGCCATGGTGGCCATGAGCATGCCACTGCACTCCAGCCTGAGACTCCAATTAAAAAAAAAAAGACAGTACTTTAGAAACAGCATAAATTTGACCAGGCGTGGTGGCTCACTCCTATAATACCAGCACTTTGGGAGGACTGCCTGAGCCCACGGGTTCCAGACCAGCCTGGGCAACTTGGTGAGACCTCATCTCTACAATACATCAAAACATTAGCTGGGAGTGGTGGCGCATGCCTGTAGTTATAGCTACTTGGAAGGCTGAGGCGGAAGGATCACCGGAGCCCAGCGGGTAGAGGCTGCGGTGGCCAGGAGTGTGCCACTGCCCTCCAGCCTGGGTGACAGAGTAAGACTCCAGCTCAAAAAAAAAAGAGAGAGAGAGAATTGACCTTTCGAACATAAATAATAACAGCATGGTCTGGAGTTTATAGCATACATAAAGGTAAAATGTATGGCAACATACACAGAGGTCTGGTGAGAAGAAATGAAATGATACTACTTTAAGGTTCTTAGGCTATATGTAAAAGGTATAATATCGCTTAAAGTTAGCATGCGATAAGTTAAGATGTCTACCATAAACCCTAAAGCAATCACAAAAATGATCAACATTTTATATCTAATAAAGCAACAGAGGAGATAAAATGGAAGCATAAAATATGTAATTCTTCCAAAAGAATACAGAAAAGGGAAATGAACTCTGAGAAAAACAGTCAACAGACAGCAAGATGACAGGTTTAAGCCTAGCCATTTCAATGAACACTTTAGACGTTTATAGTCTATTCGTTTAGGTGACGGTTTCTAGAGACAGCACCAACATGAGCAATACAAGAAAAAGGATGAATTGGACTTATTCAAAATTAAAAACTGCAGGACATGGTGGCTCACGCCTATCATCCCAGCACTTTGGGAGTGGAGGTGAGAGGATTGCCTGAGCCCAGCCTGGGCAACTTGGCGTAACCTTGTTTCTACAATAAATAAAAAAATTAGCCAGTCATGGTGGCACGTGCCTGTAGTTCCAGGTACTTGGAAGGCAGAGGTGGGAGGATCACCTGAGCCCAGCGGTGTCTGTGAGCATGCCACGGCACTCCAGCCTGGGTGATGGAATGAGACTCCAACTCAAAAAAAAAAAAAATTAAAAGCTTTTTTGCGTCAGAGGATGCATCAAAACTCACAAAATGAGAGAAAATACTTGCAAATCTTGTAGATACAAGGAACTTGTGTCTGGGATAAGTAAAGATCGCTTATAACTCAGCAACTAAAAGAAATAACCCACTTTAAAATTGGGCAAAGGACTAGAATGGTCTTTTCCCTGAGCAAGATATGCAAATGGTCAATAAACACATAAAGAGATGCTCAGAAATTATCAGTAATTTGGCAAATACGAATCAAAACTACAATGAGATACCATAAGCATGTAGAAAAACCAGAACCTGGCCGGGCTTGGTGGCTCAGTCTGTCATCCCAGCACTTTGGGCGGCCGAGGAGAGTGGATTGCCTGAGCCCATGGGTTTGAGACCAGCCTGGGCAACTTGGCAAGACCTCATCTCTACAATACATCAAAAATTAGCCAGGCGTGGTAGCGCGCACCTGTAGTTCTGGCTGCTTGGAAGACTGAGGCAGAAGGGTCACTTGAGCCCAGCAGGTCGAGGCTGCGGTGGCCAGGAGCGGCCACTGCTCTCCAGTCTGGGTCACAGAGTGAGACTGTGACTCAAAAAAAAAAAAAAGAAAGAAAGAAAGAAAAATCAGAACCTTCATACACTGCTGGTATGTGAATAGAATGGCTTGTTTATGTGTTTTAAAAAGCAAGATGGGTATGAAATATATACTTGGAGGCAACCAAGGCTCATGCCTGTCATCCCAACATTTTTGGAGGCTGAGGTGGAAGGATTACTTGAGCCAAGGAGTTTGAGACCTGCCTGGGCAACACAGCAATACAAAAAAAAAAAAAAAAATTAGCTGGGCATGATGGCACCTGGAATCCCAGCTACTCAGGAGGCTGAGGGTGGAAAGGTGGCCTGAGCCTAGAAGTTTGAAGTGATGGCGAGCCATGATTGTACTACTGTATTCTTTCCTGAGCAACAGAGTGAGACTCTGACTCTAAATAAATAAACAAACAAATAGACAAAAAAATAAGCATACGTAGGAAAACAGTCCTGAATCAGAAGTTCAGAGCCTAGGTATTTTTGTTTGTGTTGCTATAAAGGAATTACCGGGGTTGGGTAACTTGTGAAGAAAAGAGGTTTGTTTGGCGTACGGCTCTGCAGGCTGTACAAGAAGCATGTTTCTGGTATCTGCACCTGGTGAGGCCTTGAGCTGCTTCTACTCAGGGTGGAAGGCAACAGGGGCCGCCCATATGGCGAGGGCAGGAAGTGAGAGAGCGCCTGGCTCGGTGGCTCACTCTGTAATCCCGCACCGTTGGGAGGCCTAGGTGCATGGATTGCCTGAGTCCTCGGGCTCGAGACCCGTCTGGGCAACTTGGTGAGACCTCATCTCTACAATAAATCAAAAATTAGCCGG
>NW_007258793.1:137439-139854 GCF_000164805.1 Carlito syrichta
AAAAAAAAAAAAAAAGAAAGAAAGTGAGAGAGTGAGCAGGGAGATGCCAGGCTCCAGAGAGAACTAGGAGAGCCAGAACTTATTCTTGCCACAAGGATATCCACAAGCCATCGTCTTATTTTAGTCTTCGAGAACTTTAAATCTCTTCGAATCAGTCTCCCCAAAGGTAATGAGAAACATCAGCCAAAACCAGGGTCAAGAGTGTGTCCAGTGGGGCCTATTTGGAAAAGGAGACGAGTGAGTGGTTTGAGGTTCCTGGACGGTGTCATTCAGGCCTGCACGTTTTCGTATATAAAGGTTGGAATCTCTGTTATCACAGCCAATCCTGCCCTTTCCTTGAACACCAAGGTGTCCCTTTGCCCTGACTTTGGAAAACAACTCCCATCAAAGCTACTTTCAGCAAAGACAGCCAAAGAAAGTCAAAGGCCTCCAGTTCCATAAGTTATAAGGGAGTAGTTTAGTCAAATAATATTCAGTTGAAATTTAACCGAATCGTCAAAAGCTTTGGTCAAAGAGGAATCTGGGTCAGAGTTGAACACGTGACTAAAACGTCCCACGTGCACACACCTATCGGCAGATGGGGTGAAGGGTCTCACTCCCACTCTCAATGCCCGATGCATTTTTGTGAGCTTTGCCTGCAACAAGGAATCCCGTACTGCCCAGCCGATTTCCCTGGGGCCACTTCCTGCCTGGGGCAGCGGGCTTCGGAGTTTCTAGGAGGTGCTTGGAGGAATATTGCTAGATAGATGCCAGGCCAGTGGGTCTCATCTTCACTCTATGCAAGGCGCTTGTTCCCGTGTGTAATCAGAGATCCTGCCAGGAGACACCAGTAGGTGAAAGTTGAGACTTTTGTTTAATTCCTGTCCATGCACTCAGCCATTCAATAAGCGGGTTCTGGGTATCTTCACATCTCAGCAACTTTGCTAAGCTCCAGAGAGGCAAAACACAACCCCTGTCCTCAGATAACTGACACGTAATTAACAAAAGAAAACGGAAGAAGATGTGTCATTACAAACCCCAACCTCTGTGTCTACATTTATCATCACACCCTTGACTTAAAATAGTGATTAATATTTGCTAGAAGTCGACATCCTCTTGGATGTGGAATAACAGACTGAAAGTGAGCAGTAAAAATTTCACCATCTGCATTCTGTGAGAACTTGTCTTATTAGTCACATTCACCAATATTTAAACTTTTAATAGTTCACCAGAGTTTGAGGCACAAAGAGAGAGATGATAATTCAGGGACCCTCAGGCCAAGTGGAGTCCTTGGTGTTTCTATGTCTGTTGGCTGCTCCATGATGAAACCTACCATTCTGGGACCTTGGCAGGCTGAAAACCATCCAGAGCATTCGACAAGACACCGTTTATGGGAGGTGGTCCCAAACGGTTGAAGACAGCACACTCGGGAAACATCCCAATGAAGGGTTTACTGTGGTTTCTTCTATGGTCTCTCTCCTGGGTCCGGCCCTCTTACAGAGATTAGAGCAGTTTTTTGTCATTCATGGATCCATCTGCTCTGTTTCCACACGAGTTTCCTGCGAACTGAGTGGGTGTAGACCCCCGTGGAGCGTAATCCCCCTGGGAAATCTGCTGGAGTGTGACTTATCTTGCAAACCCAAGACTGGTAGGGATGGGCCCAGGCTCCAAAGCTGGACTCCGTGAATTTGAATCCTGGCTGCCTTGTTTCTCACCTGGGACACCTTGGGAATGCTCCCTTCCTTCTCTGTGCCTCCGAGCATTTATCTCTAAAATGGGTCATGCTGCTTTGCAAATGGGATGATTCCTATAAATATGCTTGATAACGGTGAGCATTCCGGGAGGACCGGCCGTGTGCAGTTGTGGCAGCGAGGGCCGGCTGCAGGCATGTGGCGAACGTGCGTCTGCACAGCTGTGTGTCCCTGCGAGATGACGAACTGGCAACAGCTCTGGTCATCTCTCCAGGTGGGCCAGCCCTCAGCCTTCTTGGAAAGAGAGAGAGACAGGGGCTGACTAGTTCTCGCATGGCAATGACTGCCTCATTAAAAAAATTTAATCAGACAAGCAATACAGGAAGACGTCATGAAAAAGATCAAACCCAACAAGTACAAAGTCCCTTCCCATTGCTCCCCCCTGCCCCTGTCCGCCTGGAGGCAGCCACCAGTGTGGTCTGAGAGATGCCCTTCCAAGTCTTCCCTGCAGATGGGTGTGAGGAGAAGTGCACGTGTGACTTTAGTTATTAGTCTTTTAACTGAAACGAAGTCATTCTATATGTGTGTCTATGACTTTCTGCCTTAACCATACCTTTTCAGGAATATTTCTTTTTTTTTCCCTTATAGAAAACTATTTTTTTTATTATAAAGATGTGGGGTACAATTCAGGGTTAGGTATATAAACATTGATCATGCAGGTACGCTTGTTGATGAGGTGTGCCCC
>NW_007258793.1:139874-140548 GCF_000164805.1 Carlito syrichta
CTCCGGCCATCCTTCCGCCTCAGCCTTCCAAGTAGCCGGAATTACAGGCGTGCGCTACCATGCCCGGCTGATTTTTTGATTTTTTATTGTAGAGATGAGGTCTCGCTGCCCAGGCGGGTCTCGAACCGCCGGCTCAGGCAATCCACTCACCTCAGCCTCCCAAAGGCATCCTACCTCGTGTATTTTATGAAATCTTAGTACTTTAAATCCTACCTCAGACCCCGTAGAATTAGGCATATGTCGGGTGCCGGGTCATGACCAATAATGGCGTAAGCAGTGTTTGTATTTAGAACTCTTGGGTTAAGCATTGTCAGCCCCAAATTAGTAGGCTAACTTATGCTTTTACAACAGGATGTAAATGATAAAGCGATAAGCCCCTTTCAGACATTCCTACAAGGTGGCAGCAGACTCAGAGGCGCCAGCTGCTCTCTATCACTGGTTTTTATCCCAGTGATAACTTACACGCAGTGGCTATGTAAACCTGCAGGGAACAAAGACTTTTATATAAGAAACTGCCTTGCTATAATACACTTGTGATATTTTATAAATTCCCAGAATTAGTATATGATTTTCTACCCCACATTCACTGTATGTGTTTGCAGCATTCATATTTAAAACTTTGTTAAGTTTGGCTTTTTGTTGTCCCATAATGACCCTGTTATGTTATGTAAATG
>NW_007258793.1:140568-143359 GCF_000164805.1 Carlito syrichta
AAGGTCAATTTCTAGTTCTTTCAGAAAATGCCACACTGTCTTCCAAAGAGGTTGTACTAGTCTGCATTCCCACCAGCAGTGTAGAAGCATTCCTATTTCTCCGCATCCTCGCCAGCATCTGTTATTGTCTGTTTTATCAGTGACGGCCATTTTTACTGGGGTTAGGTGGTATCTCAGTGTGGTTTCGACTTGCATTTCTCTGATGATGAGTGAGGCTGAGCACTTTTTCATGTGTCTGTTGGCAGCCCATAGGAATATTTCTAAGTCCGTGCCAACAGCACTCATTCATTCTAGTTAATGACCAGGCAGTAATTCACATTAGAGACGGGCCATAAGGCTATGTCATCAGTTTGTAGTCAAAACGGATGGGTATTTTGGCTCTCTCTTCCCCTTTTTTGCTATTTTAAGTGACAGTGTAAAGAGAGTATCGGCATGGAGGCTGTTCTTTTGTGAACCCAAGTAGTCCAAACTTCCGGGTTAAGGATATTCCAGGCCACAGACCCTTACCGAGATCGATTACACGAGAAGATGTCGAAATGGATTGCCTTAGTTTAAGAAATATTTACGCAGGCCATGCTATGTATATGTAGTCCTGAGCTTCAGAGACCGGGGAATCCCATCCGGTAAGGGGGAACTGGCACAGGGTTTGGCAGCCGGAATGAATTCTGCAAAACAACTTTCATCTAGCTTTGCTTTTGTTTTGTTTTGTTTTGTTTTGTTTTGTTTTGGGGTTTGAGACAGGATCTCGTTCTGTTGCCCAGGCTGGAGTGCAGTGGTGTAGAAGCTGAGGTCTTGCCAAGTTGCCCCAACTGTTCTCAAGCTCCTGGGCTCAGGCAATCCTTTCTTCTGCAGCCTCAAACTCCTGGGTTCAAGTGATAACTCCTTCCTCCTGAGTAGTTGGAACTACAGGCGCACACAGCCATGCCAGACAAGTTTTCTTTTTCTGTTTTTTTTAATGTTTTTTATAGAAATGGGATCTCGCTGTGTTGCCCAAGCTGGTCTCAAACCCCTGGCCTCGAGTGATTCTCCCACCTCTGCTTCCCAAAGTGCTGAGATCACATGTGTAAGTCATTGCACTGGGCTGGCTTTGGCTATTTCTGTTTAGCTGTCAATGCAGATGCTGGGTTTTGCCCTCGGGATTTTAAGGATGCCATGGACACCTAACAATGCACAAACCACGTACTGGAACTGGGACAGGGAGGAGAAGAGGAGACATGGACAGACGAGAGAGCTCAGAATGAGGAGAAGATACTCCCAGCTAGGAGAAGGGGGAAAGAGGCATGAGGATGACCCTTCCCCCTCCATCGCCCACCTCAGGGGGAGGCATTGGCACACCCAGGGAAACCCATGCTGGGCTTCCAGGGCATTTTCAGTCCCTCTTCCTCCCTCCTGCCCGCCTGGTAGACCCTCAAAATGCTCTGTGCTACAGTTATGGAGTATCTCTCCAGTCCATGTCCCCCTGCTCACTTCCAGGTCAGGTCTTCTTCCTCTCTTGCCTGAATTTCTGCAAGAGTTTCCTAACCATTGCCCTCACCCTGGGTCTCCCCCTGCCCGCCATCCATCTTTCCTGCTCCAAAATCACAAGTCTGATCACGTCATCCCTGCGGAAGTCCTTCTGCTGACTTTCCACCACCTAGAATAGTGAATTCAAAACATGGTCACGACATGTCAGCTTCACTCTTCATTTCTGTCACATCTGCGTATGTTCTTGTGCCACGTATGGGCCTGTGTCTCTCCGCCCTTACCCTGCTCCCTTTGCTGCTCTGCTCTGTATTTGGGAAGTGTGGTGTTCAGGGCTCCTCTGCCCGCAGACTTTCTGTTGGGACTAGATATGCCGATCACCCCCCAGTGGGAACCGAAAGTCAAGGAAGAGACAGGCTTCCTTCTGCAGCTTTGCTGGAAGCTCCCAGTGGGGTTGCCGTGGCTGCACCCGTGCAGTGGTTCTAGGCTCTGGCAGCTCCAGCAAGGACGCACATTTTTAGGAGCTCAAGCCCAGCTGAGGTGGCACCACTGTGTTGGATCCAGAACTGAGGGTACCAGCAACCTCCAACACTGTAGCAGCAGGTGTAGACACACGGGCTCCGGCCCAGGCACGAAGATCTTTGACTGCCATGTTCCTTGGCTCTTCCCACACCTTGATCACCAAGCCCATGTATTACATTCCCTCGTTTGAAACGCCCAAGTGGACATCTCTTTTCCATACCAGACTCTGAGAGCCATCCTCCTGTATGGGAGGGGAGGCCTCAAAACCCGTGAAATTTATTTATTTTATTTTTTTAACTTTTAATTTTTTTATTTTAAAGTTGTGAGGTACAATTCAGGGTTAGGTCTACAAATGTTCATTACACAGGTACCTTTGATGATGAGGTGTGCCCCTCCCTCCCCTGGCAGTTTCCCTCAACTGCCAATCCTCTTCTTCCAGTATTACGATAATTGTTCAAGGTCCGCTTATGAGTGAGAACATGTGATACTCAGTTCTTTGTTTCTGTGATAGATCACTCGGTATTATAGACTCCAAGTCCATCCAGGTTGCTGTGAAGTCCATGATTTTGTCCTTGTTTATGGCTGCGTAATATGTATATGTACCACAGTTTTTTAATCCAGTCCTCTTTTGATGGGCAGCACAGATGGTTCCGTGTTCTTGCTACTGTGAACAAGGCTGCAATAAACATACATGTGGAGGTATCTTTTTTAGAGTGATTTGAGTTCTTCTGGGTATATTCCCAGCAGGGGGATTGCGGGGTCATATGGAAGGTTGATTTTTAGATCTTTTAGGAATCGCCACACTGTT
>NW_007258793.1:144886-155758 GCF_000164805.1 Carlito syrichta
TATTAGCTGGGCATGGCAGCACGCGTCTGTAATTCCAGCTACTTGGAAGGCTGAGGCGGAAGGATCACCGGACCCCAGAAGGTCAACGCCGGGGTGGCCATGAGCGTGCCACTGCACTCCAGCCTGGGCAACAGAGTGAGACTCCAACTCAAAAAACAAAAAAGGCAACTTTAACTCCTATTCGATAGGGAGTATTTTAAGATTCAAGATGCAACCTTGACACAAATTTCACACAGTAGGTCAGAGGATGCTTGTTGAGTAAATAACCAGTCGTGGGTGGATCATCTGGTATCTGTGGCATCCGTGGGACCCACAGTTGAGGAAGGCAACCCAAGAGGAGGGAACAGAATGATGCTTGTGATTATGACGGAACACAAGATGTGTGTTTACAGCATGGCCTCAGTGGGGCACTCCAGCAAATCCAGTATGGGAAGAACCACAGATCCTTGTTTAAAGAATCAGAATTCATGTCTTACACTGCACCTCTGTTGAGCACAAAAGTCCAGCAGCCACCTTGGCATCTTTAATTTCTTGAGATCACTCTTCATGCACATAGGTGTCAGGTCATTTGCTCTAAAGTAATAAGATGTTCCTGAACCAACAGGAGCCCGCCAATGAATGGCTCAAGAGGCCGATGGCACCTAGATTTTGTCCTGCCAATATTTTCTTTTCTTTTTCTTGTCAACATTCTTCTAGACATGTCCTCCATGAAGAGCGTAGTGTTAAGCTTCAGTTTAGAAAAAAATTTTAGGAGAGTAGCCAAGCTATACCTTTTAAAATTATAATATGGAAATAAGAAAAATCAAACACACAAGCTTTGGAGTCCAGCAGACTGGGTTTGTGTTCCCATTTGAAAGTTTCCTATTTGGGTAACTGGAGGCAATTACTAACCTCTTCATACTTTAGTTTCCTCGTCTGAAAAATGGGGACATAATGCTTACCTTATATATTATCTGCAGAGCACAAAGAGATAGTACAGAGAAAGCACTTATTTGGTGTTCACTTAATGGAAGCTTTTATCTGATCACTATGCATAATCAACATTTGCATGCCTAACGCTGAATTGTACCCCATATCTTTAAAAGCAAAAGAAAAAAAAAAGAAATTGTTTGGGGATGTTGGTCTAGGAGTGCAGAGAAAGCAGAGCCCTAGGCAGGGCTTCCTGGCAAGGGACCGAGGCAGGAGGCCAGTGGAGTGACCACGGTGGCTCTAAAGGCTTGATGACACATACTGTAAGCGGAGAAGATAAGGGCTGCAGTGTGGGGTGGCAAGTAAGTCCAGGACCGCATGGGAGAGATTTCACTTTGAAGTGTCAGGCTGACATTAAAGCCAACTGGACTAGCTTTCAACCCTCGGGGGCAAGAGACGCGGGGACACAAGAAAAATACACAGCATCAACCTTTACAGCCAAGATAGGGGCCTTATGAACCAGCCATGCAGATAAGTTTGGAGAGTGTTTTGATGATATCAGCCTGCACGTTGTCTCCACCATCTGCCATGTCACCCACAGGCGTTTCCTCTACCATGCAAAGGAGACTTTACAGTGGTGAGGAGCGCTCGGCAGGAGCCCTAAGGTGAAATGCAGGAAGGTCTCACATCACCCAACAAGTATATTCCTAAAGAGTTGTGTGTAAGGGGAAGGTTTGTTGACTGAATACACTTTTCTGTGTAGTGTGATTCCTTTTACAGTGCAAACCACACCTACGCTGTTTGTTTGGCATATTTTTACTTCTGCACCTCCTCCGTGGCTTCTTCAAGCAGGTGGGTCTCTAAAAATGGCAACAATACTGAATGGGTCATCGAGGCAGGTCCCATTCTGGGACTGACCCGTTGTTAAAGGGGATTCCTTAAGAAGTTTACCAGGGTGGAAGAGGCAAAATAGGTGTATGTAAAGCAAGGCTTAAAAATATCCTTAAACGTTGTTTTTTGAGTCGAGGTCTTACTCTGTTGCACAGGCTGGAAGGCCGTGGCACGACCACGGCTCACCACAGCCTCAACCTCCTGGGCTCAACCAATCCTTCAGGCTCAGCTTCCTGAGTAGCAGAACTACAGGCTCATGCCAGGTTGATTGTTTTAACTTTTTATAGAGATGAGATCTCGCTATGTTACCCAGGCCTGTCTCCAATTCCTGGGCTCAAGCAATCCTCCTGCTTTGGCCTCCCAAAGTGCTGGGATTTCAGGCGTGAACCACTGCACCCAGCCAGAACATTTTTGCTGAAGCATACACGCCCCAGAATTCTACCAAAAGGATTTAAAGCAGCAATGGCAAAAGCACAAGGCTGGGCTCGGTGGCTCAGCTATAATCCCAGCACTTTGGGAGGCCGAGGCAAGCGGATTACCTGAGCCCGAGTTCGAGACCAGCCCAGGCAACTTGGTGAGACCACGTCTGCACAATAAATAAAAAAAAATTAGCCGGCCATGGTAGTGTGCTCCTGTAATTCCAGCTACTTGGAAGGCTGAGGTGGAAGGATCTCCGGAGCCTAGCAGTTTGACACTGAGGTGGCGGTGAGCATGCCAGGCTCCAGCCTGGGCAATGGGGTGAGACTCCAACTCAAAAAAAAAAAAACAAACAAGACTTCCAGGACCAACAACATGACTGATGGAGCAGATGCAGACTCTTCCCACAGCATGGCTAGAGTGTACAGGTTGAAACATAAGGGTTTCTCAGATACATAGCTGGGGTCACAAGAAGAAAAGAAAAATCTCCGGATGCAGAAACTCAGAGGAAACTGGAAGTCAGGACAGTATGCTGACCGGTCCTGAGCTGAGGCCGGTCACCCGAGCTGGTTGCCAGACCCAGAAACAGACCAGAGGGCCCTCTGGAATAGGGGAGGAGGCCTTGGGCCTGCAAGAGGTCCAGCAGCACTGTCAGCGAACCCGGGACTGGGGACACTGCCCCTTGGCCCAGGGAGATGGGAAGGGAGCTTGTCCCCAAGTCAGGGGGCAGACGTGGAAATTGGCTCCAGGACAGGATGCCTGGCAGAGGCAAACGCAAAGGGCCCCGATCCCCTGCGATATGAACTTCGGTTTTGGAAGGACGTGATGGTTTACATCATCCTTTCACAGAGCAAAGAATGTTGAGGTCTTTACCAGATTAGGAAGTGGAGAGTCAGCAAGGCCTAGCATGGCAGAGTAGGTATACAAGCTGGGCCCTCTTCCTCCTCTCTGCAGCCCTGCTCCTTGGGCACCTTCTGCATCCCAGGAGGTGGGCGCGCTGGCAGGGAGATGCTCTGGGGTCAGGAACAAGCGCAGAGATGCCTGATCTAGAAAGAACACCCATCTCCTGGCCACCAAGAGGCGTCTCCTCTCTCCTACCCTCCCTGCTGTGCCTCCATACTGTCATCTAAGTCGACAGCGTGAGGAGACGGGGGTCTAGTGGGGACTGAGAGGGGCCAGAGTCTTCGGGCTGACCAAATTCAAGGCTGTACCCGTGGAATGGGAGTCTCTTTTTTTTTCTTCTACAAAGCCACTTGAACTTTGTCATTACAATTAAGCTTATCTCCTCTTGTGTTTGCTCAACTAGTGGGTGGAAGAACAAGTAGTTGTGAAATGGCTACTAATCTCTGTGGCCTCAAGATTCACCAAAAGAAAAAAAAAAACTGGACAAAAATATCATCTGCTGTTGCCCAAGAATGACCAGGATCTGGAGAAGAGAAGGAGTCCTGGCTACGCGTCTATCATTTCAGGCTCCCTAGGTTGTCAGGCCTGTCGGGTCTTCACTGATGTACTAGGTATCTGACCAGCTTCTGAGCCAGTAACAGCCCCGGCGCTGTTTTTTCTGAGTCTGCAGGGGCTGCCTGGACAGGACAGGCAGGGAGCGCGGGGCCAGGGAGACGGGTCCACAAAAAGACAGCTCCCGGGTCCTGCTGTTCCTTGGACACCAGGATTTCCCCCGAGGCCTCTGGGGTTAGCGCCAACTTGCCAAATGAAGAAATTTTCATAACCCTTCTCCCCGCTTCCTTCACTGGGGCATGCCATTTGAAGGCTGTGATGGGAGGGGGACTTGGATGTGACATTTAAACAGCAGATACCCCTTATCTGAGTCAAGATGTCAGGCAGGCAGCTGGGTGCATTGGCAGAGGATGTTGTGTCCTGGGTCCTGCTGCTTGATTTTTCCAAACTAAGCGACCTGCTGGGTGGGAAGGGATGGTGGTAATGACTCTCTTGCTGTTGTTTTCCTTGGTGAGTATTTCATGAGTTTAGACTTTAACGCTCCTAAGCTCCCCGTGCAAGAAGGTTTCACTGATACATCCCCTGACAAACGTTGGAAGAGCGATTTAGTGGGTGGTAGGTGAATCGGGTGGGTGGAGGCTCAGATATGGAGAATTCAGCCCCAGGTTCATCCACTGAAGGGTCATTAGACTTACACACACCAGCCATTAGCCCAGGCTTTCAGTGGCACAAGTCACCCAGATGCCATCTGGGGTCTAGAGAAAACGAGCTTCGGTTCCTCCAAAGCTCTCCCTAAGATTTCTGGGGACATGGAGATCCCTGGGGGAAATGACCCCATAGACGCTCTGCTTCCTGGTATTGCTTCTACGTGTGCTATCTCCACCCCATCACATGTACCCAGAAATAAAGCTCAGTCCTTCATCAAGTCCCACGTGCTCATAGATGAACTCAGAGGTTCTGTTTCACTGAAGCTTTGGAGGTATTTGTTGGGGACAATTAAAGAAATCTCACACACACTCCAAAGTGCACACAAGATCTCACGCACACTTGAACGTGAACACAAAACCACACATGCACACAAAGTAACACACCCACAATCTCTCACACACACTCAGACACGCACACAAAATCACACACGCACACACGCACATCCCAGTCTCTTTGCTGCCCGGCTCCGGCGGTTCAATGCTCTGGGGTGGTGTGCAGCCAGCGAGCAGCTCCAAAGTCAACGTGAGCCTTCTGGGAGACTTTCTCGCCTGTCTCGAGGCCCACCGCCCACCGCTCTCTCCTGCCCCCTCCCTGCCTGCTTCTCTCTGCAGTCTGGGGGAGCGAAAGGAAGACAGACGGGGTCTCTCCTGGCCTCCTGCACGGTGGAGCAGGCCTTACCTTCGCCAGCTCAGCTCTCGACGGCACATAGGTCTGACGTCTGGGGTCTCATTCACCTTCTCCCCCAGGCAGCTAATAGAGTCGTTCACACACACACACACACACACACACACACAGAGAGGGAGAGAGAGAGAGAGAGAGAGATTGATTCCTCTCCAAGAGGAATTATGGTGCCAATTCTTAAGATAATGGATTTTTCACTTCCTTATAGAAATATGAAAATGAAAAATCAGTGTCCCACCTGGAGATCAGGGTCTAACATGGGCCCCTTGAATCTAATCAGGTACGTACGAGATACCTAATCAAGAATATGTAATCAAAATGCAAAGGCAGAGGGGACGGTGGGTGTGCCCATGATCCTTTGGGCCACTTTGTCGTCCCATCCCGGTGCTCGAGCAGCCCTGGTGACTGTAAAGGGTCATGCCCTCTCAGCCTCTGGCAGGGACAGACGTGACTTGTGACACAGTCAGAGGAGGGCCGAGTGGGGGGTGGAGAGAGGAGGTGCCCCCTGTGCGGGAAGGAGAGGCTTGCTGGTGCCAGGATCCACATGGCAGTGTGCTCAGCAAGTGTTCTCTGTCCACGCTGCTGCGAAGGTGCTCATCTCCCCAGGGCAGGGTGCATGCTAATGCCGCCTGGCAGGGACGCCAGAGAAGGGCCTGGCTTTGGGCCTGCAGGTGGAGGGAGGACATCTGAAGTGCTCTGCTGGACCAACCTCGTGTTTGTCTTCCTCGGCACTGGTGCCGCCCAGCATGGGCTCTCCTCCACTCCTACGGCCCCACTTCCGCCCCGACCAGAACATGAGGGCTGCCGGGCTTCGAGAGTCGACCCCCGCCAACACGGCGAGTTTCTGGGTACAGAACGGGGGCCACTGCCAGTTGTGAGCAGATGGTCGGGGTGAGCGTTCAGGCATCTTGGTGACTGGGCTGCAGACAGGACAGACGGGGCCCCCGGGCTGAGGAGGGAACTGTCCAGGAGCAGAGAAAGCTCCGTCTGGAGTCTCCTGCCATCCACGCGAGCACAGGCTGGAATGGCAGAGCAGGGCTGAGAAGGAGAAAGAACACACAGGGGTGAGAGGGGTGAGCACTCAGGCCTCAGCCAAGCCGCAGCCCCTGGACTAGAAACATACACACAGACACACACTCACTCGCACATACTCTTGAACACGTGCACACAGGAACATACACAAAATCTCTTGCACACACTCAGACATGCGCACAGAATCACACATACTCATACAGTGACATATGAAATCTCTTACACACACTCGAACATGTGCACAAAATCACACACTCATGCATACACACAAATCACACACCGTCACACACACAAAATCTCTCACACACACTCAGACATGCACACAAAGTCACACATACACAGTAACACACACAAAAATCTCTCACATACACTCGAACATGCACACAAAATCACACACATTCAGGCATACACACAAATCACACACAGACACACACACAAAATCTCTCACATACACTCAGGCATGCACACAAAGTCACACATACACAGTAACACAAAATCTCTTACAAAATCTCTCACACACACTCAAACATGCACACAAAATCACATGCACTCACGCATGCACACAAATCACACACAGTCACACACACAGAATCTCTCACACACACTCAGACATGCACACAAAATCACACACATCCACACACGCACGTGCTGATCTCCGGCTGCCCAGCTCCAGTGGTTTGGTGACCTGGGGGTGTGCACCCACCTATCCACCTCTTATTTTCCCTTAGCCAGAAGAGCCAGGGCCGCATTATCTTTGGATGGCTTTTACTTGCTGGGCCCTCACTGACGCAGTCCAGGGGCCAGGGATTGGGAACACTGAAGAGGACACACACTAAAGGAGGACAGAGAAGCCATCCCAGGAGCCACCAGAATATCATCATCTGCAAGGCACTCTATGAGCCCCCGGGATTCACAGAGCAGGTGAACAGATGGGGCAGGGAAGGGCAGGCAGAGGGAGGGCACGGACGCAGACACAGAGCCCAGACACCCACAGCACGCCCACATGGCCCTGGGACAGGAGCTGCAAGCTGGGGAGAAGGAAGGAACAAGGGCGAGAAGGGAGGCCAGAGCTGGCAGCTAGAATCGCAGTGGGAATCGCTTCCCCACCCCAAACTAGAGCTCCCAGTAGAAAAGCACAAATGTCCTCGGGGTGGTCCTCAGGACACATGACACCAGAGCTCTCCAGGACATCCAGGACCTGGTCTCTGGAGCACGGGAACCGTGGGCGTCTCGTGCCTAGAGAGTGGCCCGACTCAGGCCAGGCTCAGGACCGTTCGCTGTAGAGCAGAGGTGGCCTGGAGGACAGAGGCTGGCGGCTGCAAAGCCCAGGCAGGAAATGAGGGGAGCCGGGCTGGGGGGTACCTGTCGGGAGCTGCCCAGAGGCAGGGGGCACTTGCCGGGAGCCACCCCAGAGGCGGGAAGTGGGGGATGTGCATCCACCGGGTGCCACACCTCTCTGAACCCCAGGACATCAGGCCACCCCAAGGCCTCTGGAAGTGCCACAGTGCCTGTCAGGAGCTCACAAGGCTAAGTGCCCACATGACCCCTAAACCCCCGTTCCTGACTTTTAGACAGGAGGGGACCAAGCCGGCACATACCACTCACCTTCCCTGCTTCATCTCTGCCTAATAAAATGCATCTCAGTTTCCACGCTCCTGGCTTAAATGGTTCGCACCTGCTCTTGAGAACTTACCCTATGGCCTGGATGCTTCAGAGAGGAGACTGTAGAATGTCGGGGGGCTAATCATCACCAAGGAGGAATTACAGAATGGCACTGGGGACCCCTGATGACCCTAAAAGTTAAGTGTCGTAATGATAATGATGGGAAGAGATTGTAAGGTTGCGTCACGAAGGTGAGGCTTTTAGTTCAAAGGCATTCTTTGGTATTTTCCTGTGTGTGCGTGTGGATATATGTACATATATGCATACGTATGTGTCTTTGAGCGTGCATGTGTTCATACATGTGTGTATACACACTTACACAATATGTGTATATGTGCAAATAAGTCTATAACCACACACATGATCTATGCGTGTGCACACACATGTACGCCTACATACATGTATAGATGCATATGCACACATCTTTTTTATTGCATAACAAATGCATATAATATTTTAATTTTTCAAGCTATATGCCATTTTATTAGATAATAAGTATTTCTCTATTTCTATCATTACAATCTTGTTTGGAGTGACAATAGAGAGGACTTGGTCATACATATAGAAATACAGATTACATAGTTTGATATTTTCTTTTTTTGTTATAAAGATATGGGGTACAATTCAGGGTTAGGTATACAAACGTTGGTTATGCAGGTACCCTTGTACACACATCTTTGTGTATACAATACAGATATGGCGTGCATGTACCTGCAAACACATGAATACAAAATGTGTGTGCACGCATATATTTGCACATGTGTGAGCACACAGACACATGCATGCACCCACACTTATTTCATGGGAGGGAGGGAGCCGCCTTAAAGGCCGCCGGGCTGTGGGACTTTGCTAGCGACTGCTACGCATGAATGTTTGCCAATTTGCTCAAACCTTTGCTGTGCCTATCCTGTTCCTTATCGTTGACCATTGCTCTTGGGAGTTAATGTTTGAACCTGGCCCTAAAGGAAGCAACAGCCGCTGACCTCTGGCCGATATTCTAGGGAAGTGAGCCCCCTATAAAGCAGTCCACAGTGGACAGTGTGCCTGGCAGAGCAAAAGGTCATTTGTGGAGAGCAAGCCTCATCGCCACCATGAACTTCTCTGGCAGGTACCAGCTGCAGAGCCAGGAAAACTTTGAGCCCTTCATGAAGGCAGTGGGTGAGTGCTAGGCTGGACATCGAGGCTCTGGGTCCCAGCAAGGAGGATCTGGCCCCGCTCGCGGTGGCTACCCAGGGTCTGGGTGCTGAAGCGGGAGGAGAGGGTCAGGTTATCCACAGACCAGGGCCCTTTCTTGACTTCTGGGGTCACCTGCAGCCTGGGCATGGCTCGCTGGACTATCCCACCTCACAGGCAAGAGGCAAAAACACTGCCAGGGTGTGATCTAGATGGAAGCCTGTGTCTGCTGGAACTTCACTGTGTGATGCTGATCATCCATTCATGCAGTCATCCATTCATTCTTCCAGTAGTGAGTCCAGGCCAACCACACACTGAGCATTGTGCGGGACAGCTATCGGGGAGACGCATTAACGATGAGTCACACTTCTAAGGTCACAGTTTGGAGACAGAAGAGAAGCAGTGAAATAGGGTGTACGGAGTGCTGACTCTGTGTCAGGCACTGTGCTGAGCACTGGATATGCAACATTTAATCCTCCCTAAGAAGCACTGAATGGGGTGCTATTTTCCCACTTTCCAGTTGAGGTAACTGAGGCCTGAAAAGGTTAAATAATCATGCCCAAGCTCAGCAGGTAGGAGTGTCTGAGTTGGGACTAGAAGCAGGCACTGGTTCCCGGAGACCCTACGTTACCCCTGTGGCTCCCAGGGTGTGCAGCTCACGGAAGGCGTGCAGGGAGGGCTTGGGAGAGGGGAAGGGGAACCTTGGACAATGAGCAGGTGTCCATTGGGGGGGCGGGGAGCGAGCTCCAGGTAAAGGGAACCCTGTGGGTAGAGGGTGCCATGGGGCGGGGGGTGCCGAGAGGGAGAAGGGTGCAGGCAACAGCAGGGACAGGCAGAGGAGGCCCTTTGGGGCTGCCGGAGAGCCCGGACCTTCCCCTGCAGGAGAGTCACACCACCTTTGTGTCCAGGAGGGCCCCCACTCCTGCCTCTGCCCGCGTGACTTTTGTGAACCTCGACCGGCGTCACAGCGTAGACGGACTCTGAGTCTGTAGCACAGGAGCCCAGGGCAAGGGATTCCTAGTCACGTCTAACCAGAGTCCTGAAAAGGTGGACACAGGCGGCCCAGGCCAGGCCTGCTGGGTGTGTGCTGTCCTGGCACGGCTGTTGTCCTGGGTGTGGACGAGACACGCTCCAAGAGCAAAGTCATGAACGGAGGAGGGACTGAGGAGGGAGAGTGGAGGAGAACCAGGGCGCTTCAGGCCAGAACAGTGTCATTTTACAAACGAGGGCCAGGCTGAGGCCCAGGCTGCCCTCAGGCCTCCAGTGAGTGGCTGGGGCCTCCGGGGAGACACAGCGCCCTCCCCTGTCCCGTGCAATGCATCCCTCCTCTTGGTGGTCGCACCGTTCCCGCCTCCGCCCTTCTCTAAACCTCAGCCGGCTCCCACCAGGTCTGCCCGATGACCTCATCCAGAAGGGGAAGGACATCAAGGGGGTGTCGGAAATCGTCCAGAACGGGAAGCACTTCAAGCTCACCATCACCACCGGTTCCAAGGTGATCCAGAACGAGTTCACGCTGGGTGAGGAGTGCGAGCTGGAGACCATGACGGGGGAGAAGGTCAAGGTAGGAGGGCCCCTCTGCTTCCAGACCATCCTCGGTACTGCCCGTCCCAAGGCTCGCCCCTCTGGTATCTGCCACAGACAGCCCGTCTCTGAACACTGGGTTGGAGGCAACAGAGAGACAAAGACGGCTCTCCGGTCCAAAGCTCGCAGGGAAGCGACTCTCGTTTTCCAGAAACTGTCTGGGGGATGCTCTGGCCCCCAAATCTGGACTCCCCCGTATGGAGGATATGGGGAGACCGAGCACAGAGCAGAATTCTGAGTATATTCTGAGTATTAGGTTCTCCCAAGCTTGGTGCACCTGGCTCTCAAAGTCCTCCAAACCTATAGGTGGGACAAGTGAGAGTCAGTGAAAAGCCTCCCCACCTTTTTTTTTTTTTTTTTTTG
>NW_007258793.1:155778-156740 GCF_000164805.1 Carlito syrichta
CCTTCCAAGTAGCTGGAACTACAGGCGCGCGCTACCACGCCCGGCTAATTTTTGATTTTTATTGTAGAGATGAGTTCTTGCCAAGTTCCCCGGGTGGGTCTCAAACTCGCGAGCTCAGGCGATCCTCTCGCCTCAGCCTCCCAAAGCGTGGGATGACAGGCTGAGACACTGAGCCCAGCCAGTGAAAAACCCTTAACCGAGTTCAGAGTAAACTGTCCTTTGCTGAGCCTAGAGCTGGTCATGATGGGAACGGAGTTCTGGGAGGAGATGCTGGCAACACCAGAACACTAAGGCCCCCGGCAGGTGCTACCAAGCCCTTAGCAGTGGTCACTACGCCACCGGCCTCAGCCATCTCATCTGGAAAACAGGACGTTACCCTTCCCAGATCGAAGGCAGGTGGGCAGGGGAATGTCACTTCTGCTGGGTGCGACTCGACGTGTGCCATGGGAGCTGAGTGTGGCCATGCGGGCGGCCAGCAGGCGGTGGGGGGATCCTGGCACTGGGGGCGGCTGTCTCTTCCTCTCTCAGAGACCCCACACATCCAGCCGTCGCCTCTCCCCCACAGCAGCTCTGTGCAGTGGGCTCGCCATGCTTAGATTACAACCTCCTCTGGTACCTCTTAACTTCTGCCTCTCCAAATATACCACTATGGGCCAGGACGAACTCTAGTCCAGGAGGGACATTCTCTGGATGTGCCCGTGGCAAGGGTAGGCCATCAGGGGTTTGACCACGAGCCTTTCCAGCTGTCCATTGTGAAGGCAGATTTCCAGCCTTGGCCAATGTCCTGCTCCCCGCTTGGTTTCTACATTGCCTCTTCCAGGACGTATAAGACTTGGTAAAGAGGCCACAGTAGGCCAGGCTTGGTGGCTCAGCCTGTCATCCCAGCACTTTGGGAGGCCGAGGTGAGTGGACTGCCTGAGCCCGCGGGTTCAAGACCAGCCCAGGCAACTTGGCAAGACCTC
>NW_007258793.1:156760-179889 GCF_000164805.1 Carlito syrichta
GTGGCAAGACCTCGTCTCTACAATAAATCAAAAATTAGCCAGGCGTGGTAGCGCACGCCTGTAGTTCCGGCTACTTGGAAGGCTGAGGCAGGAGAATCGCCAGAGCCCAGTAGGTGGAGACTGCAGTGGCCGTGCCACTGCCCTCCAGTCTGGGTGACAGCTCTCAAAAACTCAAAAAAAAAATGAGGCCACAGTAGAAAAGGCTAACATTCTGGAAAGAAAGATTCATACCAAAGCAAAATGTGTGTTCTTTCAACTGGCTGGCATTTTGAATTTTGTTACTACCTCCCTCTATTAACTTGGAGAATTGAGGTTTTGCTTGATTTGATGTTAATGTTTGTGTTTGGCCCACTGAGGTGTCTGTACTCACTTCTAGTTCACAGGACATATATTAAAACTCCTGTGCAGATCAATCGTGGGACTGTGCCTGTGAATAGCCACTGCACTCCAACCTGGGCAACATAGCAAGACCTTGGTCTCTAAAAATAATAACAACAATAATAATAGCAATAATAATAATAACAAATAAAGCAATAAAATTCTGACAAAACAAGTCCTGACATTTTACCAGTTTGTGACTACGCCTCAAAGGGCTGTTCAGGGCTGAAGACCTATGGGCTTGAGAACACAGGAACTAGAGCATGTTGGCTGATGCAAGCTGAGACTTGTCCAGGGGAACCAGCCTCATTAGCAAGGGTCCTGCTCTGGCCCCAGACCTCCTTCTCAGGTCACTTCTCTGGCCCCTGCAGGCAGTAGTCCAGATGGAAGGTGACAACAAGCTGGTGACAACTTTCAAAAACATCAAGTCGGTGACAGAACTCAACGGCGACACAATCACCAATGTAAGTGGGTCTCTTTGAGCTTACTCAAGGGGAGAGGAGGAAAGGGGAACAGGTGGCTCACACAGCCCACCCCCCGCCCCGGCACCCCCAGCCCCTAAACTCCCACCTCTCCTGTCGTCACCATCGGCCACTCACTGCAGACCCGTCTTGCACCCGGCAGCATGCACACACCATCACTCAACTTTCCATCGCCTCTGAGTTGTCCCGGTGGGGAAACTGAGTCAGGGCTCCTGTGAAGGACTCTGTCCCGGGGAGCTGCCAGCCACGGTGGCCACGGCACCAGCCCCGCGGGCGCCACTCGTACTGTGGCCCGCGTGGGTCGGCCTACCCAGCCCCGGCTGCGTCATCTGGTCCCAACCCAAGAGAGGTGGGTACCATCTTGCCCCACCGAGTCTTGAGGAAGGGATGCCCTCCTGCCCTGGCCCTTCAGGCGGCCCCTCCACCGCTTCGGCAGCAGAGCCCACCTCCCACCCCAGGCTGCCCTCCTTCCCCACTCCCCCGTGCCTGCCCACTCCTTCCTGCCCCGCATCCTCCCTCCCTCCCGCATCCTCCCTCCCTCCCGCATCCTCCCTCCCTCCTGCCTCCTGCGCCCGCCCTCCTTCCCACAGCCTCCCTCTCCCTCCCTTCCCCCCACAACCCCAAACAGGGTGTCTCAAGAGAAGGCACGCCAGCCCCGTTCACAGGCCAGAAGGAAGAAGTGCCCTAGATCCCCAGACACTCACTGCCCAGCCCTCCCTTGGCCCCAGGGACTCAGGGAGCCACCTTCCCACTGATCCACAACCAGGAAGCGTTCTGCCAAAAGCCAGGCTCTCTTTTGGCTTTTCACTGCATGATGTTGTAGTAGTGACCATCAGTGCTTCTGCCTCAGTGCTGACCACCCGGTCACAGAGGCCCCCTCGGCCCTGCAAGCCCGGGTGCTTCATGAATGCCTTTGCCTGTTTGGCACTTTTGTGGAGCGTCAAGCTCATGGCAGTACTAGGGCAGCTTCGCAGCCTGGCAGGGCAAGTCTTGTCTCCTCTCTGGGATGAAACTACACAGTGCGTCTCCTGCAGTTATGCCCCCGGACTCTTCTTTGCCCCCAAACAGGTGCTTTAGAGGGTCACAGAGAGCAGAACGCTGCCCGAGGAGCAGTCATCTCCCTATTCAAGTCTGAGAGAGATCTCCCTCCTCCTTGGCACATTCCCAGGAGAGAAGGGAGCAGGCCATGAGCTGGACCAGTCCTGGCCCATTTCTTTGATACGCTCCATCTTGCCTGATCCTCCCATCTCCTGTGAGGGATTCCACAGTCAGGCTGACCTGGCCAAGTCATCCACCTAACACGTGGTAGAGCCAGGGCTCGAACCCCTTAAGCAGCAATCTTTGCCCTACCCAGCTCCTTTGCACCCTGAGCACACCATGGCCTCACAGCCATCTTTTCGAGAGAACAGGCTGGGGCCGAGGGCGCATCCCGCAACTCAAAAGCTGACACACCCGTGTTTAGGAGGAAAATGATACAGGACCCCGTGTTCCAGGTGCCTTGGTGTGTCCGTGTGCACAAATCCTCGGCACTCAAGGTGTATTTGAGCATGGTGCGTGCTTTGTGACACTCTGAGACACCAGACCGGATTGGGCTGGCTTGGATGGCCTTGCCGTAACAGTCCTGGGTGTAGGAAGGGACTCAGTCAAAGGACAACGCTCCACGCGAGGGAGGGATGGACAAAGCCTGGGCCTGGGATTTTGGGGAAAAAAAAAAAAACCGCCCATCTTTCCGTCACCTCTACAGAAAACGGGAATCTTTGAGTTGTTTCACAGGCTGGAATATTTGGTGCCATTTTGTGGCTTAATCACCTTTTTGCCATTCAACATCAGATGAACATCTTATGATTTTATTTTCTGGCTTTCAGACCATGACATTGGGCAACATTGTCTTCAAGAGAATCAGCAAGAGAATTTAGACAAGTCTTCACTTCCTATTCTTTTACTGTGTAAAATTAATGTAATAAAGTGAACTTTGTTTTAAAAAAGAAAAAGTCTTTTGCTCTCCATGGCCTCTTACAGACAGATCTGTTGGCATCAGCAAGCTCCGATCACCTCCATTTTTTGTAAACCTTGGTAATCCGCATGTCCCACACTACCAGGTCAGGTCTGAAGGGTGATTCTCGCTCTGAACACAGAAGCCCTGCTGCCCGCTCGATGTCGCTGCCAGGAATGCCATTCGTGGCTGGATCCATAGGGTGGTGCCCTGGGATGCCCCTTCCCAGTCGGCCACATGGGCAAGGCACTGAAGCATGACGGTGTGCAGAGGGCTGGCCTTGAGGGTGGCTCTTTGTGGGCACAGAGGACAGGAACACCAGGCAGCCAAGAAGGGCTATCCCCAAGAGCACAGTCAAGATGGCCCACCCACCAGTGGACAGGTACAAAAAGGCCAGGCACTGGCCCTCCAAGGGAACAACTTTTCCTTCTATGGACAGGCTGAGTGAGGGGCTTAGTGAGAGGCACCAGAGTGGACAGGAAGTTCAAGTGGATGTCCCCTCCGTGCAGAAGGGAAGGAGTCCCTGAGCGCTACTTTATGCCAAACTGTGAGGTGCTTGTCAGGACTGAATGACATCCCCCCAAATACACACCCTGAAGTCCTAACACCCCGAGGTTCCTGTCCCTGCCCCCATGCCCGCAGTGAGGCCTCAGAACGTGACCTCATTTGGGGAAGAAAGGCCATTGCCGATGTAATTCATTAAAATGAGGTCCTACTGGAATAGGTGGGCCCCTACTTAAAATATGTCTGGGGTCCTGATAAAAGGGGAGATTTAGACACGGAGACATACACGTGGGGAGTAGCCATGTGCAGACCAGTATTAAGTTGCTGCAGACCAAGGAACTCACTCGAAGCTAGGCGCGAGCTCTGCACCAGATCCTTCCCCAACTCCTTCAGAAGGAGCTCGGCCTTGCCAGCACCTCGAACTCAGATTTCCCGCCTCGAGTTATGACATGATGCATTTCAGTGTCTGGTACAGTGGCAGCCCCAGGAAACGAATAATGCTCATTCTGGGCTCATCCACAAAGCGGCCAAGTGCTAGCACGTCTACCCTTATAGTGTCTTCTGGAACTGCACCCAGACTACATACTAAGCCTTGAGCAAGCTCATTGCTTGTTACTTGGATTGTTGCCCAGGTCACCTGTGGCACTTTCCTGCCCCTTCCCCTACCTGCAAACCTCCAATCCCCGACAGAGTCGTCTCTTTCTTAAAACAAACAAAAAACCCCGCCAATCATAAGGCTTCCTAGTTCATGTCTGGTACAGGAGTCAAATTCCGAAATCTGGCATCCACGTCCTTAGATCAGGGGTCAGTAGATTTTTCCATAAAGATTCAGAGAGTAGGCCGGGCTTGGTGGCTCAGCCTGTCATCCTAGCACTTTGGGAGACCGAGGTGAGCAGATTGCCTGAACCTGCGGGTTCGAGACCAGCCCAGGCAACTTGGCGAGACCTCATCTCTACAATCAATCAAAAATTAGCTGGGCGTGGTAGCACGCGCCTGTAGTTCCAGCTGTTTGGAAGGCTGAGGTGGAAGGATCTTCTGAGCCCAGCAGGTTGAGGCTGTGGTGGCCGTGAGCGTGCCACTGCACTCCAGCCTGGGCGACAGTGAGACTAGACTCCAACTCAAAAAAAAAAAAAAAGACTCAGAGAGTAAGCATTCTCAGTCCTGTGGACCAGTTGGTCTCTGGGACAAGTACTTAATTCTGCTGTGTAACAAAAAAGCAGCTATAGACAACGCACAAATAAATGGGCACGACTGTATTCCAATAAAACTTTATCAGCACTGAAGTGTGAATTTTATGTACTTTTTATATGTCATACAGTATGACTCCCTTTTTATTTTTTTCCATCATTTTGAGCCTGTGAAAATCATTGCTAGCTCACACATGGTACAGAGACAGGTGGCAGCCGGAGTTGACCTGTGGACCAAAGGATGCCGACCCCCACAGCCATGGCCTGCCCAGCCTTCTAGCCTATGACATACACTCTAACCACACTGAACAGTCTCCATTCCCTCTACAACTCAAGGCCACCTCCTCCTAGAAGACGTCTTAGTTTTCACGGCTGGAAATCCCCTTTCTCTAGCTCTGGCCTGTTACCTGCACCAGCCTTTTGGAACACAGTTCCTCTCGCCTTGCCCGGTCATTTCTCTTTTCCACCCGGAGTGAAGTCTTGGGAAAAAGAGATTCACTATTTAGGGAAAGAAGGCAGCATGAAAGAAAGAGTTTTTAATCTGCCTTTGAAGAGTGACATTATGTCAGTAAGAACTCAGAGTCAGGAGTTACCCGGAACAAGAAAACAGCAGTACACTACAATATAGCATTCACAAAAAATCGATCCTAGGTGAACTGAAAAGATAAATAGGCCAGGTGTGGTGGCTCGCGCCTGTCATCCCAGCACTTTGGGAGCCCAAGGCAGGAAGATCACTTGAGTCTAGGTGTTCAAGATCAGCCTGGGCAACATAATGAGATCTCATCACTACCAAAAAAAAAATTAGCTAGGTGTGAGGTTATGTGCCTGTACTCCCAACCACTCAGAGGCTGAGACAGAAGGATCGCCTGAGGAGGTCGAGGCTGCGGTAAGCTCTGATTGTGCCACTGCACTCCAGCCTGGGGGACAGAGTGAGACTCTGACTCAAAAAAAACCAAATAAATAAAAATAAAAAGTTGCCAGTCACGGTGGCTCATCCCTATAATCCCAGCACTTTGAGAGCCTGAGGCAAAAGGATTGCCTGAGTCCAGGGGTTCGAGACTAACCTGGGCAGCTGGGTGAGACCTCGTCTCTACAATAATTTTTCTTAAAATATTAACCAGGCGTGGTGGCATGCGCCTGTGGTTCCAGGTACTTGGAAGGCTGAGGCAGAGGGATCGCCTGAGTCCAGCAGGTCGAGGCTGCGGTGGCCCTGAGTGTGCCACTGTCCTCCAACCTGGGTGACAGAGTGAGATTTCGACTCAAAAATAAGTAAATAAATGCAAATAAAAAACTAAATAAATAAATATGGAATATTAGAAATAGATATGACCATAGATAAACCATTTCAAATATAGAAGACTTTTTAATACAAGATGCAAAACCCATGAAGGAAAAGATTAATAAATTTGACTACTTCAAAAATGTAAAGTTCTACATGAAAAAAGACAATAAACAAAGTTTCAAAAAAATATGTGACTTTCACATAACAAAAGTTAATCGATAGATTATTAAAATCACCTCTAAATCTGTAAGAAAATCAACAAGTCAGCGGAAAGGTGAGTTGAAGATGTGAACGGGCAACTTACAATGTAAAATGATGTTTAGTTTCCTGGTAACCCGAGAGGAGAAATGCAAGACGAGATACATTTTAAAAATCAAGCTAACAGTCAATGCAGTGGTTCTTGCCTATAGTTCCAGCACTTTGGAAGGCCGAGGCAGGAGGATCTCTTGAGCCCAGGAGTTCGAGGCTGCAAAGCGAGCTATGATTGAACCACTGCACTCCAGCTTGGGCAAAGGAGTGAGATCCTGTCTCCAAAAAGGAAAAAAAAAATCCAGTTAGTAAAAAGTTTACTAGCACCCAGGGGTTGTGAGGATGTGTGAATGGTTCTGTCTTCAGTGGTGGAGACACAAACTGGTGAGACATGTGAAGTGCCTTTAACCCTGACCATTGATATTTCCCATGTGAAGTCCCCAACACGCAGCAATGCCACTGCTGTGTATCTCCCCAAAAAAGGGTTTACACTCATCATGCACCAGGAGCCTATAAAGGGTGCAATGGTCCAAAACTGGACACAGTCACTCAGCAGTAAAAAAGGGTTGGATACATTGTGGTACAGCCGTGTTCTGAAATAGTCTACAATCAACTAAATGAACAAGTGTTAGATCTACATGTATTGATATAGAAATATCTTTAAGACATAGACTTTTAGGCCGGTTGAGGTGGCTCAAGCCTGTCATCCCAGCACTTTGGGAGGCTGAGGCAAGAGGATTGCCTGAGCCCACAGTTTCAAGACCAGCCTGGGCAACCTGGTGAGACCTCATCTCTACAGTAAATCAGAAAATAAGCTGGGCATGGTGGCACGTGCCTGTGGTTCCATCTACTTGGAAGGCTGAGGCGGAAAGATCGCCTGGGCCCAGCAGATTGAGGTTACGTTGGCCATGAGCAGCATGTCACTGCACACCAGCCTGGGTGACAGAGTGAGACTCTTGACTCAAAAAAAAAAAAAAAGACAAAGCCTTTTTTAAAAAGTAAGTTTCAGGTCAGGTGCAGTGGCTCAAGCCTGTAATTCCAGCACTTTGGGAGGCTGAAGCAGGAGGATCGCTTGAGGCCAGGAGTTCAAGACCAGCCTAGGCAACTTTGTCTCTCAAAAAATTTTTTAAGTTAGCTAGGCATGGTGGCATGTGTCTGTAGTCCAAGCTATTCAGAAAGCTGAAGCAGGAGGCTTTCTGAGCCCAGAAAGTCAAAGCTGTGGTGAGCTATGATTATGTCACTGCACTCCAGCCTGGATGACAGAGTGAGACCCTGATTCAAAATAAATAAATAGATAAAAGTTTCAGAATAATATCCACAGTATAATATCATGCATGCAAATTTTGTTCAAACATGAAGCAAAATTATTTATATACTCATATGTATGCAAACATATGGAGAAAATCTGCATAGCTGGAATACCAGCTAGTAGCCATTACCTCTGGGAACAGTATTGGCTGGGAAGGCAAGATAATTTTTTGCAAGGAAGTAATTTTTTTTTTTTTTTGAGTCGGAGTCTCACTCTGTCGCCCAGGCTGGAGTGCAGTGGCACACTCACAGCCACCCCAGTGTGGACCTGCTGGACTCCAGCAATCCTTCCATATCAGCCCATCAAGTAGCTGGAACTACAGATGCGCGCTACCACACCTGGCTAATTTTTTATTCTTTTATTGTAGAGATGAGGTCTTACCAGGTTGCCTGGGCTGGTCTCGAACCCGTGGGCTCAGGCAATCCACTCGCCTCGGTCTCCCAAAGTGCTGGGATGACAAGCTAAGGAAGTCATTTTGTGAAGCTTTTTTTAAAAAATGAGCAATGGCCGGGCTCGGTGGCTCAGCCTGTAATCCCGCGCCTTTGGGAGGCTGAGGTGAGAGGATTGCCTGAGCCCGCGGGTTCGAGACCCGCCTGGGCAGCGAGACCTCATCTCTACAATAAATCAAAAAATCAGCCGGGCGTGGTAGCGCATGCCTGTAATTCCGGCTACTCGGAAGGCTGAGGCGGAAGGATCGCTGGAGCCCCGCAGGTCGAGGCTGCGGTGGCCAGGAGCGGCCACTGCACTCCAGTCTGGGGCGACAGAGTGAGACTCCAACTCAAAAAAAAAAAGAAATGAGCAATGAATTTTCTAAAAAACAGATAACAACGTAAAAATGTTGGGCTTGAAGACACGGTTCTAATCAACTAATCTATGATTTCAGACCTCAGTCTTCTCACATGTAAAATGGGCCATACGATACCCGCCCTCGTGGTTTTTGTGAGCAGTCCATGAAGTGATGCACGTCAAATGCCATCCAAACATGTTGTTATTGCCATTCTCAGATTCCTCAGGGAGCATCAGTTGGGTTTGATATTCAGACCTTTAGCGGAAATTCTGTCATGCCCAGAGAAACTACCCTCTGAGAGCAGACGCAGAGAACGGGGAAAAGAAGAGGTTTTCTGTGGACCACAGAGCTGAAAAATGGCAGAACCGAGGCACTTGGACTCTTCAGCCACAGGAAGAGAAAGTGGTATAGACAGTCTTCTCAGCAGAGCCGCCAGTTTCCCCTAAGGGGTTCTTCTCCTGGGAACACCTCTGGGACTTGGAGGGGACTGTAAGTTTTTGCCTGAAAGGGAGAGAATGCGTTTTAGATGCTGAATTTAGATTTCGTGCAGGTGTCCAGAGAATTCCTGCCAGAAGCCTGCTTCCATAAACTGAATGAACAGCTGTTGATGGCATCAGTTATTTTTACCCAGACCCCTTCCCTCTCCGGTCCGTCTCCTCCCTCTCTGCCTGTCCTATGACATCTCACCAAGAGAGCGCTGTTTCCTGTGAGAGCCAATTGACTCTTAAAATGGCTAGTTTGGATGTCTATATCCACACAAAAAAAGCAACCTTTCCTCTGTCTTTCTTTTTTTTTTTTTTAATTGTTTTCTTTTTTTTTTTTTTTTTTAGTTGGAGTCTCACTCTGTTGCCCAAACTGGAGTGCAGCGGCCACTCCCGGCCACCGCAGCCTCGACCTTCTGGGCTCTGGCGATCCTTCCGCCTCAGCCTTCCCAGTAGCTGGAACTACAGGCACGCGCTACCACGCCCGGCTGATTTTTTGATTTATTGTAGAGATGAGGTCTCGCCAAGTTGCCCAGGCGGGTCTCAAACCCACGGGCTCAGGTAATCCACTCACCTCAGCCTCCCAAAGCGCTGGGATTACAGGCTGAGCCACCGAGCAGGCTTGTTTTGTTTTTCAAACGACCTCCCATTAGGGTAAACAAAGCCATGGAAGGGACAGGGCCAAGGCTACCTGACTTAGTCTGTTCTCAGTCTTCAGAGCACTTTTTCTGTACATACCAGTGGCATGTTGACCATTCCATGATGTTCTAGTATCTGTCGTTAGAAAACCATGGAGACAGCGTTAAATGTATCTTCTCTGCACAGCCTTGCCTCATTTGGCCAAGTAGGGCTGGGCAACGTTGAGCCCTGTGGACACACAGATCCCGGGGACACTCGCTGTCAGGGGGAGCACGGCAGCTAGCGTCATCCCTGCCACCCCGATGCAGGTGGGTTCTAGCTCCACACTCCGCTGCAGACCAGGGTGGGGGAATGATGGCCAAGACACACATCAGAGGAGGCCCAAAGGCACCCCAGACATTGCATGGCAGAGAGATGTACAGTCAATGGAATTTGGCAAGAGAGGGGCAGAGAAGAGACTTTTATGCTGGTAAGAAATTTGAACTTGATCCTGAGACCGCAGCGAATCATTGAGGGTTTTTTTGGCTCTAACAGTAACATGACACTAAATGCCTTATAGAAAAACTCTTCTGCCATAGTGTCAAGGCTCAACAAGAAGAAACAAGGCTGAACACAGAGATGATTAAGAGACCATGGCAACAGTCCGGGCAAGAGATGCTGAGGGCCCAAACCAAGGCAGTACCCGTGAGGATGGAGCCCAGCAGAAAGGTTCAAGCACATTTGAGAATTAGAAATAATGGACTTGGCCAGGCACAGTGGCTCATGCCTGGAATTTCAGCGCTTTGGGAAGCTGAGACTGAAGGATTGCTTGAGTCTAGGAGTTTGAGACCAGCCTGGCAACTTAACAAGACCTCATCTCTACAAAAAATTTTAAAAAATTAGCAGGGTGTGGCAGTGTACACTTGAAGTCCCAGTTATTCAAGAGGCTGAGGTGGAAGGATTACCTGAGCCCAGGAACTTGAGGCTGTGTAGAGGCCGGGCCACAGAGTAAAATCCCAACAGAAAGAGAGAGAGAGAGAGAGGGAGAGAGAGAGAGAGGAGAGAGAGAAAGAGAGAAGAGAGAGGGAGGGAGGGCAGGAGGGAGGGAGGGAAAAGAGAGAGAGAGAAACAAGGAAGAAAGGAAGAAAAAGGAAGGAAGGAAAAGAAAAAATGGGCTCTAGTGACTAAATGCTCCAGCATGCATTTGCATGGGTTAGTCAAGTGTGTCAACGGGAAGCAAGGCACACTCTAAAGCATTCTCTTGATGAGAGTTTTCATGAAGACCAATTTACAAAGGTAGAATTAGAGTCAAGGATGCCAGTAAGCTCAGCGAGGTACCCTGCCGGCCACTCCAGGATGGGTGCTACGACCACCTGGAGACTGGAGTCCCAGCAGGGCCACCCAACGGGAGCTGAGTCCCGGCTAGTCAGGGAGGGGACCCCTCCTGCTCCTGCCAGGGCTTCTCATTAGCTGAGAGTGAAGGCAGAGGTCAGCCTTTCTGGGCACAGAGCAAGGCAGATGAGGCCGGAGAAGGAATGTGGGAGAAGTGGAGAAAAACCAGGACAGCGGGAGCTTGAATTGCTTAGGCCACGGATAAAAATGGGAGGGGGCACGCGACTTAGGCCACAAATAAAAGAGAGAGCAAGTGGATTCAACGCTAAACGACAATGTCGGTGTTTCTCTGTCCCCTTACCAACTCCCTGTTCTCCCTCGACACCACCTGTGTTCTCCTAGGCCACCCACTGTACGTGGCAGACGGTACGCCTGTCAGCACCTCCAGGGTCACACAACGGGAGCTGACCAGAGAAGAGCAGGGACGTTTCCGACTCAGAACAGGGAGGGTCTCCCAGCAAGGGTCCCATTGCCTGGCCTGGGCCAGTCCTAGTTCCAGAGGCGCCTTATAGCTCATTACTTGACACCGGCCTTGGTGGGATTCGCATTCACACCACAGAAACCAGCCAATACTACAAACCAGGGCTCTTCTTCCCATCGTTGTTCAATATTTACCTGCCCACCACTGGCTCACAGGCCACCACGGTGTGTCAGGAAGCACTGTGCCGTGAGGGGCTCAGGCTGAGTCCTGCACCAGTCTGTCCTGGGCAACCTCCCTGGGCAGCCTCATGGCACAGAGCAGTGGCCCTTTAGAAGAAGTGCAGAAGAGATGCTGGTCTGAAAAGACCAACCCCAGAGGGCTATTACGGGCACGGCAAGGAAGAATCATCTGAGATGATGCCCTGGGTCTTGGCAACCAGCTGGAGTGGTGCGGTGGGGAGCACAGGTATGAAGGGAAATGAAGAATTCACTTGCACACATGCTGAGCACAAAGTGCCTGAACGCTGGCCATCAGAGGAAGGCCGAAGTATTTCCCTCGAGAAATGTATACCCTAACAAGGCAGGAGAGGACCAAATGCACACAGGCCTTCTACAGGCCACATGTAAGTGCCACCGAAGGACACAAAGCATGTACCTGAAACTCCATCTGCTGCTTCAAACTGTAGTTCCCTGCGCTGCCCAACTTTGGCCATGCCCAGGAAGGTGCTGGGTCTACAAAGGGAACCCACACACACCACACTGGCCCAGCACGGGTGAGCAGAAGGGAAGCAGTGAGAATGAGCTGTGATTGAAACAAAGAACCAAGTATCACATGTTCTCACTCATAAGCGGACCTTGAACAACTATCGTCATACTATAAGAAAAGGGTTGGCAGTAGCGGGAAACTGCAGGCGGTGGGGGGGGCAGTGCAGAGAGGTGGGATTGACAGTAGCGGGAATCTGCCGGGGGGAGGGGGAGGGCACATCTCATCAACAAGGACACCTGCATAATGAATATTTGAAGGCCTAACCCTGAATTGTACCCTACATCTTTAAAATAAAAAATTTAAAAGTTTAAAAAAACAAAGAAAGAGCTGTGATCCATGAAGGGAGAACTTTGAAACCCTGTCCTGGTGAACAAGGAGGAGAAAGAAGGTAAAAATGGACACGGCCACCAATGAGAAGCTGGGAAGGAAGCTTCATTCTCCTGGTGCCTGGACAGAGGGGCTCCAGGCGCCCTTCTACTCGGAGGTGTGCAACTGTGGACATATGACTAGTCCGAGGCCTTGGAAGCAAGACTACGGTGGCAAATAGAGTGGCGGTCTCCAAGGATGTCCACGTCCACCTCCAGACTGCTTGTAGGTCACCTTCCATGGCAAAAGGGATTTTGCGGTTGTGACTAAGGTAAGGATATTGAGATGAGGAGATTACCCTGGATTATTCTAGTGGGTCCGATGTAATCACGAAGGTCCTATCAGTGAGAGAGGAGGGCAGCAAGGTCAGAGGAGATGCGACGAGGGAAGCAAAGGTCGAAGTGACGGGATTGCTGGCTGAGGGCCACAGATGAGGAATGTGGGAGCTCTAGGGGAGGACAGGTTCTCTCCCAGAGATGCCAGAGACTGTCCCAGGACTGTTGACGCCATGATGCTAGCCTTGTGACACCCATTTGGACTCCTGACCTCTAGAACTGTAAGATAAGTCTGCGTTGTGGCAAGCCACAGAGTTTGGTTATCTGTTACAGCAGCAACAGGAAACAAATACAAGGCGCCTCAAGACCTTGGGGAAATTAGCACTGTGCTTGGGTCACGTGTTCTCAGACCAAGCCGTGTGAGCTGGGGAGGCCAGAGTTAATAAATGAGGACTAGCCGGGCTCGGTGGCTCAGCCTGTAATTCCGCGCCTTTGGGAGGCTGAGGTGAGTGGATTGCCTGAGTCCGCGGGTTCGAGACCCGCCTGGGCAACTTGGCGAGACCTCGTCTCTACAATAAATCAAAAATCAGCCGGGCATGGTAGCGCGCGCCTGTAGTTCCAGCTACTCGGAAGGCTGAGGCGGAAGGATCGCCAGAGCCCAGCAGGTCAAGGCTGTGGTGGCCGGGAGCGGCCACTGCACTCCAGTCTGGGCGGCAGAGTGAGACTCCAACTCAAAATAAATAAATAAATAAAAAAGATTAAAAAAATAAATGAGGACTGAATTCTCACCAGAGTGAGTGGAACCATACAGTGGCTTATGGCCGTGCTGTCTACCATGCTTCTCTAAGACCGATGAGTCCCCCTGGCCCGATGGAGACGGAGTGATGCTGCCGGGATGGGATATGGGGACAGGAGCTTCTGGAAGTGTTGCGGGAACACAGAGAGGCTGTGACATCGAGGCTATCTTAGAAAGTAGCAGTTTTATTAGCCCTAGTGCGACTCAGCAGGCTAACACTCCCAGGCTGAGCACCCCAGGGAGGGAGGAGAGGGGTCTTATACCTTAGCTTAGGCAAGGGAGGGGGTCAGGCTGAGTGACTTTATATTTTCTTTGGAATTTGCAAGGTTGTACTCAGCAAAACCAGATTTTCAAAGAACAAATGTCTCCAGGATAAGGTTGTGGATTGGTCACTACCTTGCATTTCCAGGAAAGCTGTCTTTGGCTATTTGGTTTTCTCAAGCAAAACCTGTCTAGCAGGTCTTCGGAGCTTTCCACTGATCTTTGAAAGGAATACTTTTAACTGTTGTCAGCCCCTCTCTGCCACAGAAGGGCTGATTACTTCCACGCACTGGATGTCTTCCTCAACGGTGTCCCCACCTCTTGGTCAGAAGCTTGGCTCTCCAACTGCCCTCAGAAACGTTGCTGTTCTGCCGTGTGCCCCAACTGTTTTTTTCTCTCCTGCGTCCTTTAGAGAAGGAGATCCCGAGTGATTCGTCCAAGGTACGCCTGGCCTTTCAAACATGGGTTGTTAATACACCGGTGGTGTCGTGGGCAGTAACCCAATCTGAAGGGTGGTCATCCGAGGTCTCAGATTTGTGTGGCACGGCCCTAAGGAACAGAGGCTTCGGGATGCAGATTTCCAGTGTAAGTGGGACTTTGTGAAGGGTCTTTACAACGATCCACTCTGCGACTTCCATGTTGTAAAACCCCTTGACAGACTAGCGACACTGCAAAGGAATGTATTCTAAAGTTAAGTCAATGACTGTGGTGTAAATATTCCCATCGTGGCCAGTTCCAAGTTGTCAGTGTGAAGTTGATGAAAGCAGAGTTGGAAGAGATGAGTCCAGCCAGCACTCCTGAGCCGAGAAGAGCTGGTCCCTGAACGCCACTACCTGTCTCACTCTTCGTCTTCACTTTCTAGTTAGGAGAGGGGACAGCCCAGCAAAAGCATGGCTGGAGAGCTCAAAGTGTCGTCATAGCTACTCAGCATTTATAACGGGCCAGGCGCTGTTCTCGGGCTTTACATTTAAGAAATACAGTCCTCACAGCAAACTTATGCAGTAGGTAGAAATGAGGGAACAAGGCCGGGCGTGGTGGCTCACGCCCATAATCTCAGCACTTTGGGAGGCCAAGATGAGAGGATTGCCTGAGCCCGCAGGTTCGAGACCAGCCTGGGTAAATCAGCGAGACCTCATCTCTACAATACATCAATAAATTAGCCGGGCGTGGTAGCGCGCACCTGTAGTTCCGCTACTTGGAAGGCTGAGGCAGAAGGATCGCCTGAACCCAGCAGGTAGAGGCTGCAGGGGCTGGGAGCATGCCGCTGCCCACCAGCCTGGATGACAGAGTGAGGCTTCAACTCAAAAAAAAAAAAAAAAAGAAAAGAAATGAGGAAACTGAGTCATTGGTGAAACAGCCAGTCCATGGCCGCATGGCTATAGAAAGTTGGGATAAAGACAGACTTAAGTGGTTCTTCTTAGTGTCCACGCTCTTAAAAGTTTTTCTTTAAAATTGCACAATCTAGGCCGGGCTCGGTGGCTCAGCTTGTAATCCCAGCGCTTTGGGAGGCCGAGGTGAGTGGATTGCCTGAGCCCGTGGGTTCGAGACCTGCCTGGGCAACTTGGCAAGACCTCATCTCTACAATAAATCAAAAATTAACTGGGTGTGGTAGTACATGCCTGTAGTTCCAGCTACTCGGAAGGCTGAGGTGGAAGGATTGCCGGAGCCCAGCGGGTCGAGGCTGCGGTAGCCGGGAGCGGCCACTGCACTCCGGTCTGGGTGACACAGTGAGACTCCAACTCAAAAAAAATAAAATAAAATAAAATAAAATTGCACAATCTAATATCACAGCCACTAGCCACGTTTGGCTATTCAAGTATAAGTTAATTGAAATTAAATGAAACTTAAAATTCAGTTACTCAGTCCTACTCATATGCTCAATAGTGATATGTTTCTGGTGGCTATTGGGTCGGACAGCACAGATACAATAATTTTCCTCATCACAGAAAGTTCTATGAGACCGTGCTGTTCTAAAAAGATCACCGGAAAGAAAGAAAGAAGACACGCTTATTTGCTTGGAAACACAAAGTGTTTAATAGGCTTTGCTCATTGCTGTAACACAAAAACTCAAAACACAGTTTCAGGTCTCCTTTGATCTGAGACAAGCAGGTTCAGTCGGCTGTTTATTCATCCATTCATTTATTCAACACACATCGACTGAGCACCTATCACTAGGTTCTGGGGTTGGAAAGATGAACAGAGAGACGCAGCCTCTGCCCTCCAGGAGTTCACAATCTGATGGAGGAGGTAACGTTCTTGAGTGGTGTTCTGAGGAGGAAGAGACGGCGGGGGAGAAAGGTGGGAGAAGGCGCTTCGTTTTGGACGTGCCGAGTTTGCCGTGCCTGCAGGACTTCCAAGAGGATGAGTTGGGCCTGGACCTCAAGTGCAAGGTCAGGGAATACAGATCTAGGAGCCATCAGCCTCAAGGTGGCCACTAAGAAAGGGCCTCCATGCAGCGAGTGTGTGCGCCCTGAGAAGGGAATAAATGAGGGCCAGAACTAATTCCAGTAAATTCAAATCTCAGCAGCCACAGAGAAGGCCAGTGAAGGAGGCTGAGAAACCACATCCGAGGACCATCACAAGACGGGGGCGTCCCCAGATCAAGGGCAGTGAGTGTCTATGGAGGCAGAGAGGCCAGATAATAGAAGGTCTCAAAAGTACCCCTAGAGTGAGCCTAGGGAGAGTCATTTTAGTGCAGGAGCAGGAGGGGAAGCCAGTGTGTGGTGTGTTCAAGAAGAAAATGAAAGTGAAGAAAGGCAGATCACAACTATACGCTAAAAACAAAACTCAGCTATGGAGATGTTGACCCAAGAGTCCCCACCATCATTATTGAGTACATTTAAGAAGGCCAGTGGGTGGAGAAATGTCCAGGATCCAGGGTAGAGAAGGCATACTAGATGGAGAAAAGCCTGAGGACACAGGAGAGGAAGGTGTCCTCCCCACAGGGAAGATTTTAGCTTTGGAGGGAAGGAGGAACTCATATTCCCCAGTCAAAGAGGGAAGCAGAAAAGGAGGAACAGAGACACAGAGCACAGTTCATTGAAGACAACACATTTTAGGAAGACGGGATGGAAAAAAGAACCAGGCTTATGGAGGAATGACCGGCATCTTGACAGATGACTACGACAAAAACGGGAAGGTTTGGAAGCAGGTTTGACATGAGGGTAGACGTGTGAGGACTTAAACGTGCCAGTAGATCCCTGGGAGAATGTCCGTGCCATCTCTTAGCGTGTGGTATGGTGGCTTGTAAGAACTGTCACGCTTCCTGTTAAACCTTCCAGAAATAGAGCATCATTGCATGATATTCTGCAAAACAGAGTTTGCAGCATTCTCAGCCACTGGACGGGGAGTCAGAGAAACGTGGGTCGTTCTCTGAATGAAAGGGCGAGGCGGGAGGAGTAAGCATTTTAGGCAGAGATGGCAAATACGGGGCCTGGTGGGATCACTTGACTTTGAGATGTTAAGTAGAGCTCTGGGGTCAATAGCAGGCCCGGGTCGTGTAGAAGTCTTGGTGACATCCCCACCGGAAGGGCTTTGCTCCAGAATCTCCCAAAACACCTGGTGAGGAATCTGGGGTCTCAGAAGATATCAGCATAACAGGCCAACCTTGGGATTGGTTGATTCCCAAGACCCTCACTTCTCAACTGGAAATCACAAAAACCTTCCAGGAGATGAGGGTAAATGGTTCACACCTCTGAAGAGATCTTAACCTGGATGTAAAGAGTCTGGATTAGAGTGTTCTTTCTGGTGGGGAGGCCAGAAGCCCCAGGGCACGGGCAGAAAAAGAAATGAAGCAAAGGAAGTAATGATTACTCCGTGCCAAGAATGGGGTCCCCTGGGGTCAGTGGCGAAGTCTTAAGCAGGCAAGGACCACCCAGACACATTCAACCAAGTAGGATCCCCAAGGGCAAATTCTGCGGGACCCACGAGCATCAGGTGTGTGTGTTTCCACGTATCTTTCTCAGCTTCACCCTGAAAAGACTTGCTCAGTCCTACAAGGCAAATGGCCAGAAAAGTCTCAGCGATTGTCCAAGTAGCCTTCACATCACAGGGAACCGCCAGGCTTGGCATGAAAGGCGGGAAAGGGAGACAGGCTCTCTCTGTCTTAGAAATATTTCTAGTTATACTTGGAAACCAGACCTTAAATTGAGACTTCAGGCAGTTTGGGACAGGCCTCCAGCTCTGAGTATGCACCATTCTGAAGAGGTTTCAGCTCTCTGAGTAGACTCTTAATGGTCCAAACCCAGCTCCCCTTCTTCATAACCTCACAGCGACCTGAGGAAACCACATCGCCCGTCCTCAGCCAAACCCTGACTATTCCACAACTCAGGCGAGACCAGCAGCCCCAGAGACACTCCCACCGATAGCCAAGCTGCCGCCTGAGACTCCCCGCTCCTGCCGTCCCCGGCTCAGATGTCTCCCTTCCGTGAGACCCCCACTGCACACACACACCCCAGACACACGCCCTCCTCAGCACCCCTCCACGTGGTTTTGCCACCGCAGTTATTATTACAGTGTGCTTTCAGTGTTTGTTTACACTTTGTTTCCCCCACCCAATGACATTTGGGGTTCCTTTATCAGGGGGTAGGGTCTGACACCCAAATAAATATTTGTAGGAAGAGCTGGACTGGGCTGGGATAGAGTCTACTTGAATTGAACTGTGTTGAGTTGAATCAAAATGGCACTGGGGGACATAGGACAGTACATTCCCACAGGAACATGGTGGCGCATGACCCGATTTCCTCCTCTGGGCAGGCCTTCATTGCTTCTTATGGAAGAGAGCTGGGGCTGGCTCGCTGCTGGGCTCGGCCATAACCTGTATGGGCTGGTTGTTCAGGGCAGCCTCGCGCATTTTGTGGTACATGAACTCGTTCTGGCGGAACATACGTAGCTCCATCTCCGTCTGCACCCGCATGGCCTGTAGGACGCAGATACAGTGGAAACAGTGATGACAGTCCCCAGGACATGCTGGCCTCTGACTACCTTGGGGTGAATGGCTCCCAGGCACTGAACTTCAACTCTACCCACCCTTGGAAGACACACACGCACACACACGCACACACACATACACACGCGCACGCACGTGTTCATCCATCGGGGGCCTAATGTCCTAGTCGTGGCCCCAGTTTGCTCGGAAGAGGGAGTTGGGCCCCTGAGAGAACAGCTGGAGGGATATTCTCAGCAGAAAATGTTTGTTCTCAGGAACTGTCCGAGGGGGATCTGGATTGGAACCCTGGCTCCTGCATGGACTGGTGGTGGGACCTCAGGCCAGGGACGTAGCCCTGGACAGATCACCTCCGCTTCAACCTTAGTTTCTCACCCATGAAACGTGTGACATGCCTTCCCGCCTTACATGGGGCTGGGAAGACTACAGTGCATGACACAGAAAAGTCCCCCCTCTTCTGTGTTTCATTCAAGACATGTTTATCAAGGGCCAGACATAGTTCAGGAGCTGAGGATACAGCAGAGAATAAGATCGACAAGAATGCTGCTTCTGGAGAGTTTAGTACACTAGACATAACGCTGGTTCCCACCAGTTTTCTGCCTTTACTTGAACTTGATGTCCATTTTGAGGGGCTAGTATATTATTTATTGTTTAGATAAGGACACCAGGGATCTTAGAAGTACAAGGATATCCGTTTCTGAAGTTCCATTCTACAATACACTTTTTTTTTGAGTTGGAGTCTCACTCTGTCGCCCAGACTGGAGTGCAGTGGCCGCTCCCAGCCACTGCAGCCTTGATCTGCTGGGCTCCAGCGATCATTCCGTCTCAGCCTCCCAAGTAGCCAGAACTACAGGCGTGCGCTACCACGCCCGGCTAGTTTTTTTGATTGATTGTAGAGACGAGGTCTCGCCAAGTTGCCCGGGCGGGTCTCGAACCACGGGTTCAGGCAATCCACTCACCTCGGCCTCCCAAAGTGCTGGGATGACAGGCTGAGCCACCAAGTCCGGCCTACAATACCCTTGGTGTCATCTGCTTTCCCTGGACTACACTGTCCGAGGACAGCCTTGTCACTCTTAAATAAACCAGCCCTTCAAAGCACAAGGACACCAGCAGCACCACCTGCCAGGCGCTGTTCTAATTGCTTCTCCTACATGAACTCACTGGATCCTCACTATAACCCCATCCCTTTACCCCTTTTACTGATGAGGAGACAGGCCCATACATTCAATATCTGCAAAATCGCACAGCTATAAAGCGACATGATGGATCCTGGTGGTCTGAATCCAGAGCCGATGAAGTCGAACCCCACAGCATAATTTCTCACATAAATGGCTGCAGGCACAAACGTACACACGCGTGCCAAAGATGCATGACACTGTTTAGGTTTCTTCAGTCCAGACTTTGGGGCATCTCGATAGGACAGACTCGGGGTTGAAGTCTCAGAGTTGCCATTAACTCACTTTGTGACTCTCGACAGACCACCTCCACGGCCACGGGTCTCAGTTTCCTCATATGGGAAACAAGGGGGCTGGGTTAAAGCATTTCCAAATTCCCTTCTGGTCTAGCTGACAGTCTGTGGATCTTCCTGAAGCAGAGTCCACCTGAACTCAGACTTTTATCCTCAGAGAGCTCAGACCCACGGGAAGCCTCCAGCCTCAACATGCCACTTGCCTCTAAGTCCTTGGTGATAGGGTGAGAGGGCCCGTGTGTCACCAGGAGGATGGCGTAGGCTTTGCAGATCATGCCGTGCCCCACCTCGATGTTGCCGGCGTGCCAGTTGGTCAACCCTGCCCGCATCACAGCCATGCCCAGCTGGGCATTATTGGAATGGTAAAGCTTCCTGTCAAGACACAGCAAATAACCACACACAGAGTCGTTCCAGCCATCCTTACGTCTGCACATCACCCAACAAATCATAAAGCACCCTTACTGACCACACCCTTCTGTTCCTCCCCCAGCGCCATGAGACCTCTGTGCCCACTGCGAGGGCTACCAGGTGCAAAGACATGGAGTGAGTTGCCAAACAGCCCACACAGTGTGGCTGCAAGAGCTAGGATTCTGACTCAAGCCACTCAGCTAGGTCCTCATGGGGGAAAAGGGCAGGACTGTACTCTCTGAACTTGAACATGGGAGCAGGGAGCTCTCGGGGTACCTCAGCCCTCTCCCTGGAAAGTGGTAGGAAGCAGGGAAGACACGACTTGAGTGTCCTTCTTGGGACAGCATGGTGTCTTCGCCTCCTGGGCACGCTCTTTGCAGGGTTTCCTCCTATCTGCATCCTGTTCATGAGTAGCGTCCTCTCGAAGAAACAAACCTTCGAGTGCCAACTCACTCATTTGGTCAAAGACACAGTCACATGACAACATGGACGCAGGAGGCAAGAGAAGGCATTGGCAGAAGGAAGCAATTGCATTTTATAGTTTATGAGCAACGCTGAGTGATGCCTTTTTCAAAAAACAATAATAAAGGCAAGCTCACAGAATTGCCTATGTTGGCAATGGGGTGGGTGGAGGTGGGGGGCTTTGTATGCACTGGGAGTCAAGTTGGACTTTGCCTTCAAGAAATCCAAAGCAGAAGCTGTGATCCAAAAGGTAGAGGAGCTGGAGATCTGGGAAAGATCAGGGGTGGCAGACAGGTCTCATCTCGAGGACCAGCCCTGACTGTTTGGAACACCATGACAAAAATCTCCGTCATAAAGAGAGCCACGGTAGGTTGTGAGTGCCTGCTGTGGGTGCAGGAGGGAAACACGGCAGTCTCTGTGCCCCTATTTCCCATCCCTGGAGTAGACACACTCCCAAGAGACTCTCTGAGACCAGGGTCGTCACCTACATGTAGCCATCCACCATCCTGCTGGCATAGTCCGAGGCCTCCTCAAAGGCCTGAAGGTAGGAGAGGACTTCCAAAACAATGCTCAGGACCCGCAGCTTGTAGAGGTTGGTGTCAGCAAACACCGGTTCCTGCTTCTGCAGACACTCCCGGCATAATTTCACCACCTGGAGTGAGACATGGGCCCCCCCTACCTGTTACCACTGCACCAGACCACACGCTTGACTCACACACCAGCATGATGATGACAATCAGACACTCATTCTTTTCAGGCGGGGGACATTGCTGGCAGAAGTGGGAAAGCACGGGTTTGTGATTTTAAGAGCAACACGGCCCTGTTGGCTAAGAGATGAGAAAGGTAATGGTGGGAGATAATGACTGACAGCAGAGCAAGGCGTTTTCAAAGTCAGTAGGTAACGGGAAGCCATATCCGAGTATATACACACATATATGCATAGAAACACGCATACACACACACTCTGTGTGTATAAAACACATATCTATGTGTGCATTATGTATGGTATATATGTATATATGCTACATATATACCTATGTATGTGTATGTATGGGGAGGTTCCCCCAAAAATCTGGAATTATCTTTTGGAGGTTGGGATTTACATATCTAGAAAACAGAAGACATGACCCAAATGGTAGATGACATGCACAGGTTTTACATCCATGGATTCAGCCCTCTGCAGATCAAAAACATTTTAAGATTAAATTAATAAAGACAATACAACAAGAAATAATGCCCATAAAATGATACAGTATAACAGCAATTTATATAGCATTTACATTGTATTAGGTACCGTAATTACATTGTATTAGGTACTGTAAGTAATGTAGAGGTGATTTAAAGTATATAGGAAGATATGTGTAGGTTATATGCAATTACCATGCCATTTTATATAAGGGGCTTGAGTAGCTGCAGATTTGAGTATTCACAGGCATCCTGGAACCAATTCCTTGCAGCTACTGAGAGGTTACTGTATGTTTGTGTGTGTGTGTGTGTGTGTGTGTGTGTGTGTGTGTGTGTGTGTGTGTGTATGTGTGTTTATATGTGTACATACACACATTTATGCACACACATGCATGCATATATATACTTATGCAAATATCTATGTGTGCATTAGTTATAGTATATATGTATATGTGTTACATATACGTTACATATATACATGTATGTATGGAAGGATCGCCCCCAAAAACCAGAATTATCTTTTGGAGGTCGGGCCCTTGGAGTACAGGCTTCCCCCACTAGGTAAGTGTTCTAGGAACCAATTGGCATCCATGTACCAGCTAGTGTTGCTGTGAGAGAATGCATTCCGCTTCAGGGAATGTTTTTGGAGATTCTTTCATTGATGTTGCCCATTCCATGATGAGCAATTTTCGTGCACACCTGCCCACATCGTGCTGTGTGTTCAGCAGTTTTGACCAAAAACGACATGACCCCAGTGTCCCACTCTTCCTATTCACCCGATCTCACGCTGAACAGCTTTTTTCTGTGTCCCTGGATTTAAAATAAGTCCTCAAAGGGAAATGCCTTGCCAGTATAGAAGAGGTGAAACAAAAAATGGCAGAAGCACTAAAAGATATCACAATGGACAAGTTCAAAAACTGTTTTGAGCAGTGGGAAAAAAGTGTCTCAGACATATGGACTTCGCAGCAACTTGGATGGATTTAGAGTCAATAATACTGAATGATCTATCACAGAAACAAAGAACAGGGCACCACATGTTCTTACTCATAAGCAAACCCTGAACATTTACCATAATACTATAAGAAAGGGATTGGCAGTCATGAGAAACTGCCAG
>NW_007258793.1:179909-184804 GCF_000164805.1 Carlito syrichta
GGGGGGCACACAACATCAATAAGGGTGCCTGATCTCAAACCAGGCAAAGTGGGGACCAAAGAAGGCCCAAACTTTACCTGTACGATGTCTACTTGTATACCGAATCCTGAATTGTACCTCACATCTTTAAAATAAAATATATATTTAAAAAAAGAAAAAAATGTGTCTCCATAGGAGTATTGCATCAAACAGAGAAGGTGAAATAAAAATAAATACAAAATTTTTTATAAATAAACTCCAGGTTTTTGGGGGTCCCCCTCAAATACACACACATACATATATTTATAATCACAAAGATGTGCTGAGATAGTTACTTCTAACATTCCCATCTTACCAGATTAAGGGAAGCACAGAGAGGACAAGTACTTGGCCAAAGTCCACAGGTCATGAGCAACAGATTAAGGATCGAAGCCAAGAGACTGAGCTCTATCTTAACCACCACTTTTGTGATTCTTCACCCTGGCTGTGTTGTGAAATCATCCGGAAAGCTTTTTAAAAACACCGATGTCCAAGCCCTACCCCAGACCAACTGAAACTGATTATCTGGGAGAGAGGCGCTGGATGTGTAGATTGTATAAGCCCCTGGGCGGCCCTTATGCTCAGTGAGGCTGGATAATCGTGCCCTGCTAGAAGTGTGCAAGACGTTTGAGCAGAGGGAGGGGCTCCCGGGAAATAACATGTACAATAACATGTGCTCACGTGACTGTCTCCCCGCCTGACAGAACTCCTAGGGGTGGCAGGAAGGATGTCTTTTGTTGGGAAGTAAGAGTTTGGACATGGGGAACAAGGATGTGTTAGTAACGGAGGAGGGAGAGGAAAAGGGTAGAGCAAGTTGAAATAAACAGAAATTGATCTCCCACACTGCCATGTCCCAGTAGCGTCAGCGCCCGAACCTGGCTATGCCCCCAATCTGGTTCATGAGCTTGGGAAAAATAGGGTCCCTGTATTCGCAGTTTGCATGAATCACATCCGAAGGGGAAGAACTGGAATCACCATTCCCAGTACGCTGCCCAGGGTAATTCCGTGCAAATGCTCTGCGGGCCAGCGTTTGGCAGTAGGTCTCTATCCTGCCTACCCCCTGAAATCACTTGAGAGCTTTGAAACACCCACTCCCGGAGGCTCTGGTGGAATTGTCCCGACTCCCAGTGTGTCCTGCCGCCCTCTACATGCCCACATCTTTGATGCCAGACTTAGACACCATGGACTCCCCCAGGGACTGGCTGCCTTTGCCTTCCTCAGACCCAGGTTCAGTGGGTTGAATGGTCACTGAGAGCACACCCCTTAAGAGGTGCTAAAAGCCTAAAGGCAAGAAGACGCATGGTCTCAACAGGGACAACTTCCGGAGAAACAACCTGCGAGCTGGCCACCAGCCTTGCCCCGCTCACCCACTCCTCTCCACCCAACTCCTCGATCAAAAGTAAATTCTTACCTCATGATACAAACCCTCAGAGCGAGCCTTGTCTATTTTTTCCAGGGTATCCTTGGAGAACTGTATCGTCTCCTTCACCACTTCTTGAGAGGGCTGAGAAAGAGAAAGACACTGAGTTGGGGACCCCTTCATGAGGCAACCCATCTACCATCTTTGGCATCCAATGATGAATACCTTCCTCATCTGAGAGCCTCTTTCTGCCATTGCTACCCAGAATCCCTGTGGTTTTTTCCAGCTCCCTCATCATGCTTCTGACTCATATGGTGTTTGCTATTAACCAGGTCCCCAGGTTTTGCTGCCAGCCAGTCACCCCCCGCCAGTGTCTATTCCTGGGCCTGAGTTCCGATGAGGAGACCCTGGCACTGGTCCCTGTAGGCCATGTGCCATTCTTCCTGTTTGCTTCAGGTCAATGACGTATTCCACACAGGTGTACCTTGGCACCTTCGTCCTCATCCAGGTCACTGATTTAAATACGAGCCAGCACGGGGCTAAAGGCAGACCCTGAGGACTTGAACTGGAAATCATCCCCCAGTTGGCCTCTGAAGTTCATGCACTGGGCATATTACTGCATTTGCCTAAGCAGCCTCCTTGATCCTTGGTAATCTTGTCCAAAAAAAAAAATCACACACATACACAGCAAGGTTTTCATACTTGAGGAAAGGAAGTACCATCATTAAGACGCCAGTTCCCACAAGGACTCTATAAGTTTTGAAGAAAAAGTGCTACATTTCTCAAAGACCAAAGGACAGGTCTACATGCTATGCTTATTCCTAACAGAAGCTCTTTTATGAAACTTTTTTTGCTTAAGCAAATCTTATATAACTTTTTTCCAAAATGAAAATAACTAGGCCGGGCTCAGTGGCTCAGCCTGTAATCCCCAGCACTTTGGGAGGCCGAGGTCAGTGGATTGCCTGAACCCGCAAATTTGAGACAAGCCAGGGCAACTTGGCAAGACCTCGTCTCTATAATTAAAAAAAAAAAAAAAATTAGCCGGGTGTGATAGCATGCACCTGCAGTTCCAGCTACTTGGGAGGCTGAGGCGGAAGGATCGCCTGAGCCCAGCAGGTTGAGGCTGCGGTGGCCGTGAGCGTGCCACTGCACTCCAGCCTGGGTGACAGAGACTCAAAAAAAAAAACCCTCTATCATCATTTTAATAGATGTAAAATTTTCCACCACATAAAGCTAGAATAATTTATTTAACCAGTTCTCTGGTTGTTCCATTTTTTTTTCACTCTAAAGAATTAGACTCAGAAAAAAGAAAACAGAATTGGGTTCAACAGTTCTCTTTGGGTTTGCTGCTTACATCGCTTTGTAAGGCCATCCTCTATAAAGTACAAAAAGTAACAAGACAGTGGGCATTTGCTCTGATGAAAATACATCCCCCTAGACGGAAATCCTCTTGGTCAGTCTCCCAGTTGTCCTGGGCCCATTCTGCAGCGGGTGTCCACTTTGCAGTACAAGAGGCCTCTGGCCAGGACAGGGTCAGACCTCCCAAGGAAGGAGGTCTTATAATTGTTCTCTGCCCGCCTCACCCTCTTTGTCTTCTGCACAGTCCTTGACTCTCCTTCCAATGTTGGCAACCCGTGTTTCCACATCTTTCTGTGTCTGGGCCTCCCTGGAATTCTTCTATGTGTCCACCTTGTACTTGTTCCACGGCCTGACCCCAACAGCGGATGCACCTGTCAGTGCTCTGACTTCTGCTTGCAGGTCTCACTCCTGGCTTCACCTTTGATCGGGCTGAGATTTCTAGCTTCTGACTGCCTTCCTGCCTGCTACCTTACTGCTGCCTCCTGGTCCCAGAATGCCGTTTGGCCTTCTGTTAACTCCAATCATGTCCTTGTTCCAGACAAGTCGTTTCAGGGTGTGTCTGCCTTCTTAAGACATTTGAATCAAGCACATTAGGAAGACAGGGATCTATGTCCTATCCAGTCATACAGAGTTCTGGAACTGGTGGACACCAGAGATGTACCATCAACCTGTCAAAAACTACATTTTTAGTTTCATCCGTAGATTGTTGCCCAAGTAATGACTCATAAAACCACATCTAGTTTATAGCTTACAGTTGTCTCTAATCTACTGCAAGTTCCATGATTTTTTTTTTGAGTTGGAGTCTCTCATTCCATCACCCAGACTGGAGTGCAGTGGCATGCTCATGGCCACCGCAGCCTCCACCTACTGGGCTCACGCGACCCTTCTGCTTCGGCCTTCCAAGTAGCTGGAACTACAGGCACAAGCCACCACACCCGGCTAATTTTTTGATTTATTGTAGAGATGAGGTCTCACCAAGTTGCCCAGGCTGGTCTTGAACCCCTGGACTCAGGCAATCCTCTCACCTCGGCTTCCCAAAGTGCTGGGATGACAGGTTTGAGCCACCGCGCCCAGCCCAGTTCCATAATTTTTAAAACTCAAAATTCCTAGTGAATCTTCTGGAGTAAGCGGTAGCTTACAGAGTGGATTTGGAGAATGCCAAGCGGTTAGCTGTGAAATAAAGTCTCACTCAATTCCATGATGTAAGGAGGCGTGTCACTCTGGAAGTGAGTCAGATTTTTTTTAAAGGAAGCAACTTCCAAGATTCCCAAAGCAACCAGGCAGAAAAGTTGTTAAGTAATGAGTGCAACACGTGATAAATCTATTCTGAGAAGGGAATAACTGAGAAGGGTTGTTCTACTTGGTTCGTATTTCAGAGAAAAGGCAGGAACCTTTGATTTGCAGACAGAACCACCCCCAATGAAAGGCTGCCCTCTCCGGGAGAATCAAAATAAATAGAAGACAAAAGAGGAAGAGGCAGGAAACCAGAGGAGGACGGGAAGGAACTGGGGTGGGAGAAACCCAGGGAATGGGGAGAAGCCAGAGGAGAAGGGGAGGAAACAGAAGAGAAGGGGAGGAGCCAGAGAAGGGGAGGATCCAGAAGAAGAGGGGAGGGGTAAGAGAAACACTGGTTCCCCAACCTTGAACAATTAGCACATTCCTTGCCGGGTGCAAGGGATAGTCTCAGCACTTTGGAAGGCCGAGGTGAGAGGATTGCCTGAGTCCTCGGGTTCGAGACCAGCCTGGGCAACTCGGTGAGACCTTGTCTCTACAATAAATCATAACAATTAGCCAGGCATGGTGGTGCATGCCTGTAGTTCCAGCTACTTGAAAGGCTGAGGCTGAAGGATCACCTAAGCCCAACAGGTTGAGGATGCAGTGGCCGTGAGCGTGCCACTGCACTCCGCCTGGGCAACAGAGTAAGACTCTGACTCAAAAAAAAAAAATTTTTTTTTAATTAAAAATAATAAGTTAGACCAACTTCCCAGCTTGTGATGAGGATCACTGAGGCCCAAAAGGAAGAGACTTGCCCAAGTGCAGACATGTAGGGTCACAGCCAGAACAACGAAGCCTCTTTATTCGTCTTGCATCATTCTTTCCACTACATTAAAGTGGACTTTTTTTTTTTTTTGAGTTGAGGTCTCACTCTGTCACCCAG
>NW_007258793.1:184902-196154 GCF_000164805.1 Carlito syrichta
AGGCGCGTGCTACCACGCCCGGCTAATTTTTTGATTTATTGTAGAGATGAGGTCTCGCCACGTTGCCCAGGCGGGTCTCGAACCTGCAGGCTCAGACCATCCACTCATCTCAGCCTCCCAAAGCGCTGGATTACAGGCTGAACCACCGAGCCCGGCTATAGTGAACTTTTTTATGCCTGAGGATACACTTTAAAAAGAATACTCATTTTTTTTTTCCTGCTCAGTTTTTAAAGACGAGGTATTTTTATTTTGAGTTGTTTGTTTTAATAGAGAAACCCAATATGATATAAACAAATAATGGAAAGTTTCTGCTTTGAATCTCAGGTGGGTTAAAGCAGAAATCATCGACCTTTTATATCAAAAGAGATGCATAGGCAGGCACCAGCTGGTGACAGCATACCCAAAGGGACAGGAGCTGGAGACACACGTCACCCACTGAACTATGAAAACAGCTCGATGGACATGGAAACCTTTGGAGAAATGACCATGTGTTTGTTTAATTTTGGAAGACAGAAAAGATCTGGGCTCTTAACCGATGAATTAAGTGGTCATGGGACCAAGTGAGGAAACAAACACCCAGACCAGGCTCCAGAGGGGAAGGCAGGCTGGCTGGCTCACAGAGAGGACGCATTAGCCTGAAGGTTCTGGAAGGTCAGGGCAGGGTCGCAGTGGGTTCTCTGCAGCGCCCGCAGTGCTGTTCTCCGTGTCTTACACGTACATACCTATGTATTTCCTGGAATACCAAACCTCTAGATCTGTGACAGGGAGGCTTTTCCTGTACAACACGTGTGAATCTTGGGACCCTTCCACTTTGTCGCCTGCCCTGGAGGTATGGTTGACCCCTCACCACAGCCCTCTCCTCCCACTGCTGTCTGCATGAAGATGACTCATTCTAGATACACGTGGGTGTGCACAGGATTGTGTGTGTGAGTGTGTATGTCCTTTGCAATTGTCATAAATGGTAGCATACACCATATTACGCATTCATCTGCCTCCCCTCAAATTCATACATTGAAGTCTAGCCCGGTATCTCAGAATGGGACCTTATTTGGCCAAAGGGTAGAGATGAGATCATCCTGGAGTAGGACGAGCTCCCAACCCAATATGACATGTGAGACGTCCTGACACCTGTGCTGACTCCCTGACCTGCCACCTGTGCACCGCTGCATGGAAGAAAGTGAACCGGAAAAAGTTGGCCCTGTATCTGGTTGTAGCATTTTGCTTCTACCGCTGCAATAAGTGACTGAGGGCGTGCATCTCATCTTTTGACTGGTGGCTTCAACCCACCTCTTCAACTGAGGCTGGGCAGCTCAGCTCTGTCTCTCAGCTCACCTGAGCTCCTGACAGCCCCCCAGGCATGTCACCTCCAGATGTCCCTCTGATATTCTGCGACTCAGAGAACTGGCTGTCAACTGGCAGTAGCTGCTCAGGAGTTAGGCTGTTAACCAATCTGAATGTTGACCCCCCTCCTGTCTCCATAGCACCCATCTCTATGGGACAAAAAAAATATCTTTGGGACAGCCGGCTCTCTTTGCCCATTTGGGCTTGATATCTGGAATTCTCAGCACTACTACCCAGTAATGGAGATAGGGAAGGAACCAAGATTTGCCGAGTGTCTACTCTGTATACCTCTACCTTTCCATCTTGCTTAATCCTAATAACCACCTATTGCAGTGGGGCCGTCCTTCCCATCTTACAGGTGAGAAAACGGAGGGCTTCCCAAACTCAACACCTGACAAGTGGCGGTGCCGGGACCTCACCAGGCCCTACCGGCTGCATGCTACCCACCATCCCAGGGCGCTCCTCCGGGCAGGTGCATCCACGCCTCCTTCCCAGGGCCACAGACTGCTCCTCTGGGAAGCAAATGGGTAGGCTGTGTTCATTAGTTGTGAACACACCCTTGGCCAGCTCCCAGAGAAGAGGATCACAGATGCACCAACGGCAGGGCCACGTGTACCTTGGGGTTGTCTTTCACTGCCAGGAAGAGGTCATCCTTCAGCCCTTTCTGGCAGTGCTCACATGTGCAGTCAAAGTAGTACTGCTTCTTCAGCTGCTGCCTGCGCTCTTGGCTGACGCTGAGGAAGTCAACGTAGGACACAGTCAGCTCCTCTCCTGCAGAGATCTTGCCCAGCGCCCGGAGCTCAATTCTGGAGCAGGATGAAAGGAAACAGCCTGCTGGAACGCGATCGGTGCCCTCCAAAGCTTCTTGGAGTTGAGTCTCAAAGACAAGGACTTCCCCCACTAGTACTCTGAGCAGACGCCCATCCCCACCCCCTTCCAGAGACAGGGCATGTGACCTACAGGAGGGTTTTCTGGTTGATCCCACTCTGCTCATTATAACAGTCAAATCTGCTTCATTACAGAAGGAAAAAAATGAAAAAATAATCTGCTCCATGCTGCTCATTGCTCTGGAATCAGTTCAAATAGACCCCCGGCAGAGAACTGGGCTCAGTCATGAAACCATACCCAGCTCCCATGCCTGCCATTATCCCCATGCATGTAGCTACTGATTATGTAGCTAAACTTTCTGAGTTATGCATTATGTTAACATATATCATAACTAAGGAAGGAAGAAATAATAGGGCAAAAACTCCAAACCAGAAAAGACCTAAAATCTACTCCTGAGAAATACTCTTTCCACTACATACACGTTCCGTTTCCCACAATCTTGGCCCAATCTGTGTATAACTTCAAGTCACCGCCTCCCTTAATCTCTAGTCTGTTGGGTCGGGCCTACATTTCATGAGGGGACTCATGCCCCCTGGAGACAGCCGAAGGCAAATGAACACAAGCTGGCTCTGCTAGCCGCTGCCTCGTTCACATCTGTGCTTATTGGGAGGTGCGGCTTAGGACTGAAAGTGGTTAGCAAGAGCAGATGGCATTTCGGGCCCTTCCAGCCTAGATCTGAGCATCCAGTTAGCGCCAGCACCACCCACCTGACCACATAACAAATAACAGAAGACGCTGAGAGTAAACGCTGCAGAGCTGATGTCCAGCTGAGCCAAGTGGGTGGAGGCCGGCCGTGCACCTCCCCAAGGCCAGACAGGGCCAAAAACAAGTAGTGAGCCTGCCAGCTGGGTCCTGGCAGCTCCAGGATTCTGAGGCCTCCCGACCTAGAGGGAAGCTACCACCCAGAAGACAAGTAGCAGGATGCAGAAAGCCAGGGAGGGCATCTGTGCAGAGACTCATGGTCACTTCTCTCAACTTCCAGAAAGGCTCTGTTAGACACCAGACAAAAGGTAGGGCAAGACTCCAGCATCCCAGATGAGTCTCAGTCAAAGGCAACCCTTCCATGTATTCTGAGATGACAACCCAGAGGGCTCAGGGGCAGTGTCACGCATGGCCAGGCATCTGAGGTGACCACTTGAGAGTAAACAGCTTTCTCCCAAAGTGGGATGCACTGGCATGCCCAGCAAGTGTGGTGATACATATGAGAAGAACCCACGTGGGGCCTGGCAAGCATACGCACCCGCTTGTCTCTTATTCCTTCCTTCCTTCCGTCCCCGTCCCAATTGTTGGCAGCATCTGTCACCGAATGATGAAAAGACAGGAGAGGGAGGCCAGATGCTTCTGCCAACCGCTCTGCTTGGAACCCTAATGTGTCAGGGCTGCAGGAGACCCACATTTCACAAACAAGGACAAGAAGGGTGTGTCCCAAGCACTGTGGTGTCAGAGCCAGAATTAGAACCGAAGCGTCACTCACAATTCCCCACGTCACGTTGACCTCGCCTAATGTTTTTCAGGCCGCCTCCCAGTAATGCAGGGAACTGAGACACATCAAAGTCCTTGCTTTTCGGGACTCCACGAATGTCCTAAATAGTCCTATGTGAGCAATTCCTGGGCCAGTGTTGAGTGTGGATCTCTGGTGTTTGGCCCTGAGGGTACGTAATCAATTCTGCCACCACTAGTCCCTTTTACACAGGCAGACCACCACAGTGATAGGTCATAATTCAGCGGTGACTCAGGGGTCACTTAGCTTGGGATTTCTAATAAGTTTGCTTTCTGCCACGGTTATGCCAGTTCCTCCAAGTCTCAGGTTATTTCAGTGGTAAAAGATAATTTTCAAAACCAAATTAACTTAATGTCACACAAATATGAACAAAATGCATATAGCGTCACCCCGTGTTTACCATACTTGGAACTGGGGCTTGAGAGAAGGCAAATGGTGATCAAAATAGAGGGAGCACTGCAGGAATCAGGAGATGAAGGCTGTAGCCCCGGACCTCCCTCCAACCGCTTCCTTGGACAAGTCTCTTCCCTCCCTAGACCCCAGACCCCTTCCATCCCCAATACTCTACAAGTTCGGCTAATTAGGCCACGAATAGGCAACTTATTTCGGTGCCTTTTGCAGAGCTGAGGAACAGCCCAGAGCCACAGGGACTTAGAATTAGGAAGGGCCCGAGAGTCATGTTCTCATCCTGACCTTCGCTCTACGATGTGGAACCCGTGCCCAGAGGAGGATGTGAATCAGCCAAAGTCACGTGCAAGGCACACCAACACAGACTGAGACCAACCACACCAACCAGACCACTCCTACCCCTGCATTCCCAGAGCCCAAACCCCCACACGTCATTTTGTTCTTAATCCAAAGACCGTGCCAAGAGATTTCAAGCCCAACCTGAGAAAAAGATCCATCTGGGCCATCTGGTTGTCACTGAGAAAAGTCAAAAGTAAAATTTAACCTGAGCCACTAATTCATAGCTGGCCAGAAGCAGTAAACGAAACACTGTGAATATTTATCACAAATGTCACAGTTATGAGTGTTATTTTCAGAGTCCAGTCGGAGTGAGAAATTGATGCTTGAATATAGAGCCTTTTAGTAGGTCAGTAACATCAAGCAGGGTCCAAGGGAACACTGTAGTTTGCTAAGATTATGTGAATTGGAAGGGTCCATGCTTCGAGGCTGGAAGAGTGGTAGGACTGAGGAGAGAAAGTGTGAAAGAAGGAAGGGATGTGTGGGTGGGAACACATGGTTAATTTAAGTGCGTTCAGCCAAGATGAGACACTGGGTGCAGAAGGATATTACGGACCGACGGCAGCCAAGGAGTCTTGGGAGCGGGCGGCCCCAGCAAACCAGGCAAGTGAGGGAGATGGGTCAGAGGAGTGGAGATGCTTGAAAGGACTGACCCACCTCATCGGGGTGTGAAACATGGATTTCACTGCCTCATGACTGAAAGACAAAACAGACACCCAAATGAAAACCGTTACCAATGACTGATCCAGCATAGCTAGCAAGGGGGCACAGCATTCTGGGTTACACAATCAAAGCTTTGGCCATCGCAACCTTCATCCTAGCCCCTTCTAGCTGGGCTCACTGGCCAAGACGCAGCCTGACACAGTGGAAAGGGCACTGGATTTGGAATGAGAAGTTCTGGTTCAAAGGCACTGAGCCCTGAACAAGTGGCTTTTCTTCTCTGGGTTCCGGTGTTCTCACCTACAATGACACTGTCATAAGACAAGAAATTTAAAATCAGAGTGAAAAGCATGTGGGGTGCCCTTATTATCTCACTAACAAGCACCCTGAAAGAACAAAGTCTGCCTCGTTGGATGTCTGCCTTGGGGAGAGTTTGAATGGCGCATGGAGACTGGTTGGGTCACGCAGGTAGCGGGTAGAAATCGTTGGGGTTAGAATCGGACCCCAACACCATTCCAGGGTTCTTTCCACTATGGCAGACCACTAGGTAGTGCGACTGCAAAGTGACTGCAAAGTCGCTTTCTCTTGCACAAAAGTCAAGAAGCCTGGATAAAACGTGGCTGCTAGAAATTAGTAGGTGCAAGGAAGCCAGAGCAGACACCCAAGGTCAACTGAAGAGCGGGTTCCTGGTTCCTGTGGTTGATATATAGAGTGACAAGAGGAGCCCTGGTCACCACCATGTAGGGGAGCGCCTTCTAGAAAGTCCGCCCCTGTCTGAATTTGATCTTTCTGTTAATCAGGTTAAGCTCAGACAATAGCCCTCTCGGGAGGCTTCCATGAAGTCCAGACCAGTGATCCCAAGAGGTTTAGGAAAGAAAACACAAACCCTGGGAAAAGATTATCATCAGGTTCCAAAATAAACTTTCCCATCCTGAATGACTTTCTCAACTGCTTAAGAGCCTGGTTTCAGAAACAGGAAGGAAAAGGAAAATCAGAGTCTTTGCTATATTGACGCTTCAGCTGGATTCTCAGGGAAAAACCAGAAACCGTTGTCTGTGGCTTCTAGGAAGCTTTAAAGGGAACCCCGGTCATTGTTGTTGGATGATGCAGAGTCAACTTGCACTTGTCATAAGATCTCACTTCTCGGAGCAAAAGCAATTCCTATCTGCTCAGGCCTCATCTCACATCTCCCAGGCCAAGACGTGGACAACCAGGGTCTTATCCCATGGGCTGATTCTTCTCCATTTATGCCTCACCCCCAATATCCATTCTTGGTCCCGAGTCCCTGATCTGTGCCTTTCTGAGGTCAGGGAGCTGACTTCTGAGGGTTGCATCACTCCAGTTCCTTTGTTGCCTGATTCTATTCGGGGTTTGACCAGTGAGAGGCGACCAGAAGGCCGGAACTGTGAGAGGCTGGGGTATTTTGGTCACTGACTTCCTCTCTGCCATGGCACGGTTCCACTGAGGCTGGTTTCTCTACAGGCACGGCCGTAAGCCACAACTGAGCTGTTGGGGGCCCCCGAGCATGACCCCCCACTCTCTCCCGCTACAGGAACAGTGCTTCCTTCATTTGCACCCCTAGATCTAGAGAAGTCATGGTCTCATGTGCTGCTAGTCCCTGGGCACCTCACTATTGCTTGTTAGTTTCTTCAAGCCTTCCCACACTTCTCTAAACTGTCCCTTCATTAAATTCTAGTTGGGCAAATGCCTCTGAGTGTGCCTTAGATCCCCACTGAGATCTTGACTAACGTATGCTCCTGCCAAGTCCCTTCTCCACTGATGTTTCTCTGCAATGACCTCTTGATAGAGGATCTCAGGTTCCAAGTTTGAAAATCGAAATTAGAGGTTTATCTAACCCATCTAGGCAGTCTCAGGAAGCATGCGAAAACTCAGAAATGACCCACACCGAATTGTCTGATATCTTCCTTGATACCTTTCTCCCATTCATGACTATTCCGGAGTGAGATTCCTATCTACTGTACTTGAAGTCCATGCTAGCTCAGGTTCAACAGGTTGACCTTGGCTTAAGGCGAGGGGAGGAAACACCATAGGTCTGCCCATCCCCATCACATGCCCCCAGGTACTCACTTGCCGTTGTTAAATATGACAGTGCAGTTGGGCCAGCAGTCATGGTTCACCAGGCCCAGGTTGGGGAAGATGCCCACGCCCACCGCCTGCAGACCTCTCTGGTCACTGAGGGTGAAGCCATTGCAGTTAATCTACGGCAGGGGAGAAAAATAAAAGAGTCAGTTCACAGACAAGGACTAAACACAGAACACCATCCTAGTTGTTGAAAGAAGTTTGAGAAAATAGAAGACCCAGTCTCACCCTGGCAATGTTTCCACCCTGGAAATGAAGCAATTAGTCCCCTGTTCTCTGCATGACTCCAAATGACCCGCAAGATGAGTCCTATGTCTGCAAAAATACAACCCTATCTTGCAAGTCTTTGGTGGCTGCATTCTAGAAAGGCCAAAGGTGGAAATGTTTTTATTTTCCTGTATCTGGGTCTTGCGTGAGTATTCCTCAGTATCCATCTTGGTTTTTCTCTCCGTGCTCTGCTGTGTGTGTGTGTGTGTGTGTGTGTGTGTGTGTGTGTGTGTGTGTGCGCGCGTACGCGCGCGTGCGCACGTGGAGGTGGGGGACGCACATGTATGTACACATGTCTACTTTTCCTTCCTGATTCCTTTGCCTACTTACCCGCAGTTCCCATTGCTGTTCATAAAATAAAATTGACAGTTCTTATGAATTATTTTGTGTCTGGTGGGTAGTTTTGTTTTGTTTTTTTTTATTAATCAATATTTTTTTATTATGGTTTTGTAGGGTGGTGGGTAGTTTTATATTCCCCATTCAGTTTTAAAATCTAATGAGTGCCAGATTTGACACTTGGCAAACCAACTTGGTGATTACTGACGGGGCACTCAATTGATATCCTTTTCCTTAAAAATAAGTTGTTCTTTCTAGAAAGAGATTCCAAATATCTGCTGTCATGGTATGAAAAATGTGTAAAAATAAATACAGCCTAGAATACATTAGTAACTGCACACAAATTTCTACTCTCTACAAGAACGTATAGGTACATATATGCTATACATAATATAAATGTGATATACATTTATGCACTCACATGGCTGTTTGTTAAAGACATGGGAGAGTGTCACTTTCGCCATTTATTCTCAATTGTCTATTTACAAGTGTATGACATTGAACCTGTGAGTGCCACTAACAAGCTGTATTACTTTGGGCAAGTAGCTTTCTCATCTGAGCACTGGTTTTTCCATCTATAGGTTGAATATGTTGGACTAGATGAGCTCTAAGACTCTTTCAGCCCTAACCTTTGGTGATTATATGGTCTGTGATCCTAGCCCCCAAGTTCCTTAGGAACTCCCAGGATTGGCCTGTCACACCAATTCACCTCGAGGCCATAGCATGACAAGAGCAGAAGCTCTGGCCCCAGAAGGCACAGATGCTTCCAGACCTTCCTGTTACCTAGCTAGCCACTCGGCCTTCAGAGGCCACATAACTTCTCTGGGTCTAGGTTTCTGTTCTATCAAATGGGAATGTTCAAAGCATGGACCTCACCTTATGTCACAGAGATTGCATGAAATAATATGTGCAAAGCTGTGGTGGTTACTTGTATGTGTCCACATGGCTGGGCCATTGTGCCCAGATATCTGGTGAAACATTATTATGTATGTTTCTGTGTGGGTGCTTATGGATGAGATTAACATTTAAATTGGTAAACTTTGAGCAAAGCAGGGTGCCCTCCATAATGCAGGTGAGCCTCATCCAGTCAGTAGAACAAGATTAATCTGCCTGAGCAAGAAGGAATCTTGCCAGCAGACCGCCTTTGACCTTGAACTGAACTCTTCCCTGGGTCTCTGAGTCTCCAACCTTCTGGCCCACCTTGCAGTATGAACCAAATTGTATGAGCCAGATCTCTGCCTTTCTCCCTCCTCCCTCTCTCTCTTTCTCTCCCTCTCTCCCTCTCTCTCCCTCCCTCTCTCCCACTCCCCTCTTTCCCTCTCTGCCTCTCTCTCTCTCTCTCTCTCTCTCTCCATGGTGAGGACTGAAGAGGTGTTGGGTGTGATCATCTCGTTGTTCTTACAACCTCCCTCCCCAGCCTGATCACCACCTAAGGGGCCTGGCCTGCCTGATGGGAGACAGCTAACCCCACGGCCCAGGACCTGAGCACTCCAATCCACCAGGCTCCCACCCCGCCCCTTGGACTCTTGTGGCTTCACCTGGCTTTGAGACTCCCACACCGCGGCCCTGACCACCTCTCGCTGGCTAATACCTACCTCCCTTTTCAGTCCTTCCTTCAGCCTCCCTTCCTGTCCGTCATCATCTGGAAACTTCTTAGTCTGGCGATCCTAGCTGTCACCTTTTCTCCTCCTTTATGATGAATCATACTCTAGAATCTCTGGATTTTCCTTTTTAGTTTTATGTTTTTTGGAGATGAAATCTCCCTCTGTCACCCAGGCTGGGCTGCAGTGGGTGCAACCCTAGCTCACCACAGCCTCCAACTGCTGGGCTCACACAATCCTCCCACCTCAGCCTCTCAAGTAGCAGGACTGCAGGCAGGCACCATCACACCCTGGCTAATTTTTTTTTTTTAAATAGTGACAGTGTCTCTCTATGTTGCCCAGGCTGGTCTCACACTCCTGGCCTCAAGCCATCCTCCGGCCTCAGCCTCCCAATGTGCTGGGATTACAGGCGTGAGCCACCACACCTGGCCTCGGGATTTCTTTTAGTTGTGTCATTTAGGGATCTGGCCCTGGAGTCAGTGAGTGTTTCTGCTACTTCTGGTACACAGAGGGCAGACTCCCCCAGAGACCCTGGCTGCCTGAGCTGGCTGAGATCTCGATGGACACAGAAGTCTCTGTTAGGGCAGACGGGGCTCCCTCCTCAGACTGTTTGCCTCCAAGAAGCCCCACCCGCCCAAAGGGGTGGGCAGAAGGAGGGGGACACAGGCAGGGCAGAGGATGGGACCCAGGGTACCATACCACTCCGAAGACATGGGAGATGTACTGCATGCCGAACTGCTGGCTCTGGGGCGGCCAAAACTGCAGGAACGTGTCAACGTCAGCCCGCAGCTCCTTCCGCTCCTCCTCCCCGAAGTGCTCCACGTGGTTCTGCAGGTCGTCCACCGCCACCAGGCAACCCTCTGTGAGCCCGGTGCCCTCTCGCGCCACCCGCCACAGGATGCGGGCTGCCAGCCTGCAGAGAGCGCAGCGTCAGGGAGGCCGCCACCGTGTTCACTCATTCATTTGCTCAGCAAAAGTTTCCTGGGAGCCCAACACATTCCGGGCCGGGCCGTGTTGGAGAGCCAGTGTGGGAGGTAAGTTTTGAACTAAACAGATGGAATGTCTTCCACCGTGATGTGTCTTAGAGCGGGGAAGCTCAGTAAGTAGGAGCTTTCTGAGTAGCGAGTGCTGGGCAGAAAACAAAATCGTGTGGCCAGATGCGAGTGGCTGGGAGAGGGGAAGCCAGGTCAGCAGGGCTGTGTGGCAAAGGAGTGACATTTGAGCTGGAACTAGAAGGGACAGAAGGAGCCAGCTCTGCAAGGGTGGGGAAAGCGCTTTGGGTGAGAGCAGCAAACACAAAGGCCCTGCAGGGGGAATGAACTTGACACCATGGAGGCCAAGGGGGCTGGAAAGGGGGGGACATGGGCAAAAGCCAGTCCTGTGGGGTCTAGGCACTCAGTCTCTCTCTCCTGACAGCATGGCTTCCTGGGATGAGCACTGTAAGGAGTCTAATGACCCGTTTCCATTCCTTACAGCCTGAGCCTGGGCAATTTGCTCATTTCCCTGAACCTATCTGTTAGCCGGTAAAGCAGGAATACTATTCCCTGCTGTGCCAACCTCCAGAGGTATTCTGAAGACAAGATGAGGTCTTGGTTGCCCGCGTCATGTGTGAACATGCTTGTGGTCTCAATGATTGGGTGGAGCGGGCAGTCTAGGTGGGAAAAGTGTGTGAGCAAAGGCCAGAGGCTTCTGGGGCATGGCACCCACAGGAAGCAGGGAGGGAACTGGCCTGACTGCGGCAGAGGCTGGGGGGTGGGAGGGACAGAGGGACAGGTGGGACCTGGAGATGACAACAGGCCTTGAGTGTGGAATGG
>NW_007258793.1:196739-210250 GCF_000164805.1 Carlito syrichta
GGCTGAGCCACCGAGCCTGGCTTGTTTCTTTTTTTAATTAAAGTTTTATTGAGATCACTGCACATTCACATCAAGCTGGAAGAACACTGTAGAGATTCCTTGCACACTTTGCCCAGTTTTTCCCACGGTGACATTTTGGGAAACTGTCACATCACAGCCAGAATATTGACGTTGGTACGATCCACCTATTCTCGTCATGTTTCCCCAGTTTTGCCTCTCCTGGGGCGTGCAAGTGTGTACTTAGTTCTGTGCAATTTTGTCGCCTGGGCAGGCTCACGTGGCCACCAGCACAGTCGAGATACTGAACAGCGCCATCGCCTCCAGGATCCCTCCCACTGTCCTTTTTGCTCCATTTTAGCCCCCTTTTTTTTTTTTTTTTTTTTTTTTTTGAGTTGGAGTCTCACTCTGTCGCCCAGACTGGAGTGCAGTGGCCGCTCCCGGCCACCACAGCCTCGACCTGCTGGGCTCCGGTGATCCTTCCGCCTCAGCCTTCCGAGTAGCTGGAATTACAGACATGCGCTACCACGCCCGGCTGATTTTTTGATTTATTGTAGAGATGAGGTCTCGCTGCCCAGGCAAGTCTCGAACCCGCGGGCTCAAGCAATCCACTCACCTCAACCTCCCAAAGCCGCGGGATTACAGGCTGAGCCACCGAGCCCGGCTCATTGTAACCCTTTTTAAGTGTACAGTTTAGTGGTTCTCGTCTTTCCAAAGTCTCCTCTTCTCTGAGTCACAGAGTTATTTCTGGAGAGATGCCCACGGGGGACTCCAGGTGCCTGGGGACCGAGGTGTCCCCACAGGGAGCCCAGGGCAGCGCCGGAGAAAGCAAGACTCAAGGTGGGGTGTGGGAAAGATCTATTTCCTTCCAAAACTGGGGAAAAGGTCATGAGGCTCAGGGAATGAAAACAGAGGGTGACAGACTTCCACTCACCCAGGATCTGGAGAAGCTACTCACTAGGACTGTGGAGACAAGGAATTGTGCCACCCCGTCACCAGGGCCTTGAAGAACGCGTCAGATTTCAACAGATGGGGCTGAGGGCAGGCGGGTGAGCCCCTTCGAAGCAGTTTTCTGAACACTCTCCGGATGTGACAATCCCTTCTGTACCATAACTCCACATCTTACACCGAGTGGAAATGCTCCCAGCCCCCAGTCCCGACCGCCCCCTTCTCCCCCCGCCTCCTCAGCACCTCTGCAGCCCCAAACCAGGCCCTGCCAGAACCCCCAGGACTCGGGCTCTTTGGAGCTGGGGCTGAGATTTCTGGTGATGGCCACCAGGAAAGGCTGTTTGTTGCAAACTCAACGCCCTTTCTGATGCCACGTGGCTACCCTCAGGGACCGTGAGGCTGTGGTGACGGGGAGGGCTCTGTATTTCTTAAAAGGGAAAGGTGCTATTGTTCTGCCAGCTCTTCAGATTTTTTTTTCTTTTTTCAAGAGAGGTCAGAAATCCTAATTTTTTAAATGTGAAATGTCCCAATTTTTAAACACCAGGGAGCCCTGCAGGGATCTGTAGATCAGTTCCAACCGGTGGTTACAGCTTGGAGTTACTGCTGCGGACACAGCTGTCCCTCTTAGACCCAAAGGGAGTGACCAGAGAAATGGTCAGCTCCAGGCCCTCCGAGGCTCCCTCCTGAGGTGCGCTCAGCCAGGCTTCTGTAGGCCTGCAACTGCTGTCACCCCACCGCATCCCGACCTGATACTCGGATGCCAGCACAGCCCCGGGGCCCAGCACTGACCTGACGTTCTCACTGGGCGCCTTTCCGTATCTCTTGAGGGCCGAGCACTCGGGCTTGTGGTCCAGCCACGCATCCTTCTGGCAGGTGCGGTCGCAGTAATGGGCGAACTTGCACTGGCCACAGCGAAGCAGCTTCTCCTGCCTCTTGAAGCAGGTGTGGCACACAAAGTTAACGAGGCTGGAAAAGAGGAGGAGGACACATGACTGAGGGGCACCGTGGAAAGGGCAGCTGAAATGAGCTAAATCGGTGAATAAAATCAAATTGCTAGCAAAATAATAATTTATTAACCAGCTTACTCCATTTTGTTTAAAACTTCCATCTTAGTTACCTGCCTGACCTAAGAATCAATGCCTATGTGTGATGACAGTAACGTTCCCATGACCACAGACCCCCAACTTTGTCCCCTTTGGGCAGGTTATGTTGACCATTGCCTGCTGACCATTCCAGAACTCCTTCGCCATAACTTCCGTGTGACTGTATGCTTTGTTAACTGAAATCAAGTGTTACACTTTGGCATTTTCATAGTTTGTTCTTATATTCTGTTAGTGACCTAAGCAAGGTCACTAAGTTGCTATGTAGCCAATACTGCAAATTGTACCTATAAAATTTTGTCACAAACGGCACCAATTTGTCAAGTTTTCCGGCATTTGCCTACTCTTGACCCGCGTGTTAATAAAGGACTCGAATTAATTAAACTCAGTTTATATAGCCAGGCTCGGTGGCTCAGCCTGTAATCCCGCGCCTTTGGGAGGCTGAGGTGAGTGGATTGCCTGAGCCCGCGGGTTCGAGACTCGCCTGGGCAACTTGGCAAGACCTCATCTCTACAATAAATCAAAATTAGCTGGGCGTGGTAGCACGCGCTTGTAATTTCAGATACTTGGAAGGCTGAGGCGGAAGGATTGCTGGAGCCCAGCAGGTCGAGGCTGCGATGGCCGGGAGCGGCCACTGCACTCCAGCCTGGGTGACACAGTGAGACTCCAGCTCAAAAAAATAAATAAATTTAAAAAAATAAACTCAATTTATAGGCCTGACTTCTTCTCGCTTACTCGGTCATAACACAGCGACCTAGCCAGTGGGGGACGTGGCTTCTGGTATCTACTCAGTGGGACAGACCTTGTCTTTCTAAATATCAGATCTCTACTCTTCCAAATGGGCACCAGGGCGCAGTGTCTCAGACCTGTAATGCCAGCCTTTTGGGAGGCTGAAGTTGGAGGACTGCTTGAGCCCAGGACTTCCAAGACCAGTCTAGGCAACCTACCGAGACCTCATCTCTACAAACACTGAAAAAAGTTAGCTGGGTGTGGTAGTGTGCACCTGTAGCCCCAGCTACTCAGGAGGCTGAGATGGAAGGATCACCTGAGCCAGGAGTTCAAGCTGTGATGAGTCATAATCATGCCACTGCACTGTAGCCTGGGTGTGCCACAGCACTTCAGCCCAACTCAAAAAAAAAAGGAGGAACTTTGATTTCCAAAGGTTCCTTTCCAGCCATAACCTTTCCAGCTTGGCTGAGCAGATATCTGTAAGTGAACCCGATGTGAGAGACACTATTCCCCTCTGCAGATAAGCCCTTCAATATGACAAGAGCGAATTCGTGTCAGGTGCGGGGAATACCACAAATTACCAGAGAAACATTGAAACTTGCAGTCACCGTGAGGCGTGGTGAGCACTAGGATAGAAAGCACAGGATAATCCTGGGACACATCGAAGAAGACACTTGATGAATGCAGTGAGTCTTCCAGGCAAGGGAATGAACCCAAATTCCTTTGGGTCTCCTCGCCAAAAGTCACAGATCATTGGCACCGTGTCATGAGAAGGGACATTTTGTGTAACAAGTCTTTCTCATTGTTGAAATGTAGTGTCCCCTTCCCTAAAGATAACAAACCATAATAATCCACAATGTAATGGGGTAAGAAGCCTGACAACATTGTACCAAAATGGAGATCTGTGCACTATGCCGTAAGTCACAGATCTATGCTTTGCAGCAGTAAGAACTGTAAGGTTACTGATGTCACCAACGTCGTTGAGTGTATACTCCCAGCTCAGAGAGAGGGAGGAAGGGATGAGGAACAATACATATCCATTCGACGGGTAAGGACGAGAGACACAGAAAGACCGGGCTTCCCTCCGTGTGCTGCCAACCTCCCTGGGTCCCTACTAGAGACCCCTGTATCCTCGTCTTGAACCCATCATTCAAACAAGAAAGGGCATGGGTTGCATAGGAAATGATTCCGAGGCAACCCCCAGGGTGAAATCTGATATGGCACACAGTGTCTCTGACCCCAAACGGGCGGGGAAGAGAAATCCCAGCCACTGACGCAAAGAAATGCTGAAAACAAGTTGGGTGGTGTGCAGGGAAGCGCTGAGCTCCTTGGGAGGAGGAGACAGATATGTGGGCTAGATTGGGGTCAACAGTCAACAGGGGTCTCAAGAGTATAACAAAACAGGGGATTTTGAAATTACAGAATTCTAGAGCCCAGAGGAAGAAACTCCTAGAGGACATCTAGGCAACGAAAATTCCTTGTGTCCATCCCTGACCATGAATCTTCTAAAAAAGAGTTCACTGTTTCCAAGAACAATCAGTTCATTGCTGGCCGGTCCTGACTGTTGCCATCTTCCTCCTTGTGTTAAGCTTGAATCTGCCTCCCCAGAAAACATACTCCCAGACCCTAATGTGGCTCTCTGGATCTTTGCCTGATGGAATAAGCCTGGTCAGGTCAAAGCTTCGAGACTTTGAGGACCACTGCCTTGCTTCCCGTTCACTTTCCTTCTCCAAGTTAGAAACTCTCAGATCCTTGAACAATGCCTTGTGCAAATGGCTTCTGGGATGCTCGCGCTGTTCTGGTTGCCTCTCCTATGCCTATAGCAGATCTGTGCAGCCAGAGGAAGATGGGTGTGGCTGGGAAATCCAGCAATCTGGTGGCCAGGGCTGGGTCAGGCTCAAGGACTGGACCAAAGGCCAGGCCCAGCGGTCCTAGTGCAGCACCCAGAAGGGGACAGACAGGTGCAGAGCCAGCTGAGAGCACTGCATGGGCTGCTACAGGGACTCCTTCCTGGGCTTCCTAAAGGCAGGGCAGTTTTCAGCCTAAATACACTGCTCCATCCCCATCTGCTATGAGGTGCATTGCCAGTAATTTAGGAAACTTTTTTGTTGGTTTATTTTTGCCTGTGTGTTTGGCTTTCATTTTTTCTTTTTTTTTTTTGTTTCTTTTTTTTTTTTCAAGTCCCACTCTGTCACCCAGGGTGGAATGCAATGGCACTATCAAGACTCACTGCAGCCTCGACCTCCTGGGCTCAAGTGATCCTCCAGCCTCAGTCTCCCAAACAGCTGGGACTACAGGCGCATGCCACCATGCCTGGCTAATTTTTTTTTTTTTTTTTTAGTAATGAGGTCTCCACTCTGTTGCCCAGGCTGGTCTTGAACTCCTGGGCTCAAGCAATACTCTGGAGTCAGTCTCCCAAAGTGCTGGGATTATAGGCGTGAGCCACTGCACCCGGTTTAGTAGTTTGATAATAATCATAAAGTACTGAAGGGTGTGAACGGTCGGTGCCTATTTACAGGTTAGAGCAGGTTCAAGGTTATGCTCATGGTAACATTTTCCTTACTCTCATACTTGCCTTTCCGTCATGTTCCTAGTGAGAAAGGAGGAGGAGAATTATACAGGCATGCTCAGAGTTACACAGAAGCCACAGCCCATCATCACTGGGGCACAGAGGGTGTGCCCTGTCTAAGAAGGTCATTGTCATGAGCGCCCCAGCAGAATACCTTCTCAGGCAGGACACGTGGCTTCATGTGGAGCCCTGACCATTTAGGGATATCTCCAAACCCCTGGAGATAAAGCGCTATAAATTTCTTGCATCTGTCAAGATTGTGTTCTCTGAAAAAATACAAAGTTCATTAGCAGAGAATGGACTGCTGAAAAACTCAAGGAAATTGGATCCCAAGAAATTTCCAAATGCTGTCTCCTGGCCCATCAAAAGTGCTGCAAGCAAGTCAGAGTTTCCATCTGTCCATAGGACATTTTATTTTGTAAACAGCTTTATGGGGGTATAAATGGCATACTGTGAAGTGCACATGTTCATTTATTTATTTGCATGTCTGTTTGTTTGTTTGAGTTGGAGTCTTACTCTGTTACCCAGCTGGAGGGCAGTGAAACGATCACAATGATCACAGCTCACGGCAGCCTGGACCTCCTGGGCTCAGGCAGTCCTTCCACCTCAGCAACCTGAGTAGCTGAGGCTACAGGTGCATGCCACCATGCCCAGCTAATTTTATTTTTTATCTTGTTGTAGATGCAAGGTCTTGCTATGTTGCCCAGGCTCATGCAATTCTCCCACCTTGGCCTCCCAAAGTGCTAGGATTGCAGGCGTGAGCCACTACACCCAGTCAATACAAAAAAACTTACAAATTGAAAAGGAACACTTTGATAGGTTCTGACATAGACATCTACCCACAAAAACCATCACCACAATCAAGACAGTGAATGTATCCTTCACCCTCAAAAGTTCCCTCACGACACTGAATTGTTTAACTTGGAGTCTTCACCTTTATTCCTATCAGTGTAGCATTCCAAACATCAAGGTCATTTTAGATTTTTATTTGTCACCTTTTTTTTTTTGAGTTGGAGTCTCACTCTGTCGCCCAGACTGGAGTGCAGTGGCACGCTCATGGCCACTGCAGCCTCGACTGCTGTGCTCAGGCAATCCTTCCGCCTCAGCCTTCCAAGTAGCTGGAATTACTGGCAAGCGCCACCATGCCCAGTTAATTTTTTTTTTCTTTTGGAATTTTTATTATAGAGAAGAGGTCTCGCCAAGTTTCCCAGGCTGGTCTCGAACCAGCAGGCTTAGGCAATCCTCTCACCTTGGCCTCCCAAAGTACTGGGATTATAGGCATGAGTCACAGCGCCCAGGCTTTTTGTCATCTTTTATATTGGTATGCTAAGTTCTGAGTCATCAGCAAATTTGAGAGTATGTCTTGGGTTGGGAAAGAGGAAGGAGAAACAGATCCCAACTCTGGGGTATCAGGACCCAAACCAGGAAAAAAAAAAACCTAAGGCGGGAAAGGGAGGAGAGCCAGGAAGCAGTCTGGAGAGGGAGCGCTTGGAAGAAGGAACAAATGCTGGCTGTCCCTTGTAACCTGTCCTTGTAACTCCATGTCTGTCTCTTCCAGGGGCACCCGTCAGTGAATGACCCCACACTTGGGCTGCTCTAACATTTTACACCCACATTGGTATTTTTAGAATATTTTAGTAAAATATCCTCATCGTTTGCTTCATATGCATATGTCCACATTTTCGCTTCTCATGTAGACTCTGAAATTTGTGCCTCCCAAACAAAGCTTTGCACTTCACATTTCTCACTTTGTTTCACAGTCCTAAATTTTAAATACAAATCCTAGGCGATCACCCAGAATAACAGAAGTTCGGTGTCTTCTTCTTTACAATCACTGCTCATTTCCGACCTACTTAAAATGTGGGATACAGCCAGGTGCAGTGGCTCAAACCTGTCATCCGAGAACTTTGGGTGGCTGAGGCAAGAGAATTGTCTGAGCTCAGGGGTTCGAGGCCAGCCTGGGCACCTTGGTGAGATCTTGTCTCTACAATAAATCAAAAAATTAGCCAGGCATGGTGGCGCATGCCTGTGATTCCGACTACTTGGAAGGCTGAGGTGGAAGGATCGCCGGAGCCCAGCAGGTTGAGGCTGCGGTGGCCGGAGGCAGCCACTGCACTCCAGTCTGGGCAACAGAGTGAGACTCCAACTCAAAAAAATTTTTAAAATAATAAATAAATAAATAAATAAATAAATAAATAATATGTGGGCTACCTAGTATTACAGGGGTTGGAGACAGGGACTGTGGTAGTGCAAGCTCAGGTGATTCTGAACCTTAAGAACCTACTCTCAAGACTAAGGCGTGTAGCTGAGTGCATGTGTGTCAAGGGCTGACTACATAACAGCAGGTTCTCAGAATCAAGCTCTAGGCAGAATACAGCGTGTATTAAAGGATAAGTAGCCGGGCTCGGTGGCTCAGCCTGTAATCCCGCACCTTTGGGAGACTGAGGTGAGTGGATTGCCTGAGCCCGCGGGTTCGAGACCCGCCTGGGCAGCGAGACCTCATCTCTACAATAAATCAAAAAATCAGTCGGGTGTGGTGGCGCACGCCTGTAATTCCGGCTACTTGGAAGGCTGAGGCGGAAGGATCGCCGGAGCCCAGCAGGTCGAGGCTGCGGTGGCCGGGAGCGGCCACTGCACTCCAGTCTGGGTGTCAGAGTGAGGCTCTAACTCAATAAATAAGTAAATAAATAGATAAATAAATAAAATAAAGGATAAGTAATTTAAAAAATTTTTATTCATTTATTCATCTTTGAAATAAAATATCTATTTTCAGAACATAAGCAGATTGTATCCATAGAGTCAAACTCAACTTAACAAACTGAATAAAGGATCAATGACCTGCTGGCACTATTGAATCTTGTTTTTCAAACATGTAGTGTCATTCTTTTTTCAGTTGCCAAAAAAAAATTGTATAGCTGGGCTCGCTGGCTCAGCCTGTCATCCCAGCATTTTGGGAGGCCAAGGCGAGTAGATTGCCTGAGCACACGGGTTCGAGACCAGCCCGGGCAACTTGGCAAGACCTTGACTCTACAATAAATCAAAAAAAAATTAGCTGGGCGTGGTAGCACGCACCTGTATTTCCAGTTACTTGGAAGGTTGAGGATCGCCTGAGCCCAGCGAGTTGAGGCTGCGGTGGCTGAGTGTGCCACTGCCCTCCAACCTGGGTGACAGAATGAGATTCCAAATTTTAAAAAAATTGTAACAAAGAATAAGTAACTTTAAAACGTTCTACGAGCAGGGCCCGGTGGCTCAGCCTGTAATCACGCGCCTTTGGGAGGCTGAGGTGAGTGGATTGCCTGAGCCCGCGGGTTCGAGACCCGCCTGGGCAGGCGAGACCTCATCTCTACAATAAATAAAAAAACTAGTCGGGCATGGTAGCGCACGCCTGTAATTCTGGCTACTCAGAAGGCTGAGGCGGAAGGATGGCCGGAGCCCAGCCGGTCGAGGCTGCAGTGGCCGGGAGCGGCCACTGCACTCCAGTCTGGGAGACAGAGTGAGACTCCAACTCAAAAAAAAAAAAATGTTTTACGGCCGGGCTCGGTGGCTCAGCCTGTAATCCCTGCACTTTGGGAGGCCGAGGTGAGTGGATTGCCTGAGCCCGCGGGTTCGAGACCTGCCTGGGCAACTTGACGAGACCTCATCTCTACAATAAATCAAAAATTAGCCGGGTGTGGTAGCGCGCGCCTGTAGTTCCAGTTACTTGGAAGGCTGAGGCGGAAAGATCACCGGAGCCCAGCAGGTTGAGACTGCAGTGGCCAGGAGTGACCACTGCACTCCAGTCTGACAGAGTGAGACTCCAACTCAAAAAAAGTAAATAAATAAAGTTCTAATATGAAGCTTGCCCAACAGCAATTTCAGGGGGAGGAGGGCTTTTATCCCTGACATTGTTTAGAATTGCTAGTACACAGTGATAGGAAAAAGCAGATTGGGTCAGGCACAATGGCTCACACCTGTAACCCCAACATTTTGGGAGCCCGAGGCCAGAGGATTGCTTGAGCCCAGGAGTTCAAGACCAGACTGGGCAACACAGCAAGACCCTGTCTCTACAAAAAATTAAAAAAAAAAAAAGCCAGACATGGTGGAGCATGCCTATACCCCGAGCCACTTGGGAGACTGAGGCAGAAGGATCGCCTAAACCCAGGAGGTTGATGCTGTGGTGAGCCATGATCATGCTACCACTTTCTAGCCTGAGCAACAGAGTGAGACCCTGACTCAAAAAAAGAAAAAAAAATTGACTTTTACTAAAAATGGACTTTTTTGCTTTTAAATTCTGTGCAGCAAAAGATCCCTATTGCCTGCACTGGAGGGAGGTCCCTTTCACGCCCCGTCCTGGTCCACACTGCCCGTAAGGTTATTACAATAAGTCTTCCTAGACTGACTCCGAGGGATAGGACGCGTCTGACTGGCACTTGTCTCCAAGGTCCCATGAATTGACTTCACACTCTTCTAACAGGCCTGAATATAGAATATTTTCCATGAGCTGCTGCTGTAATATGTCCCTGAGAATAAGTTCCATTGGGAAGTGCCTCATGTCTTCAAAGTCACTATAACTCACTTTGACCAGGAGGAGCCTGGAGGCAGTCAGGGAGACTCTGACTTGGCCATCACACCTTTGAGGAAGCTCAGGAGGGTCTAGCAACTGACTACATATAAGCATTTGTCAGGCTTTGGATCAATTCAATTCTCGTTTTAATAATATCTTACCATCATATCATCTCATGAGATTCTCGGCTGCCACTTTGCTATAATCAACTTTTAATGACTTTTCATAAAAAGAAAATGTAGCCAGGCATAGTGGTTCACGCCTGTAATCCCAGCACTTTGAAAGGTCGAGGCAGGCGGTTTGCTTGAACCCAGGAGTTCGAGACCAGCCTGGGCAACATAGCAAGACCTCCACACTAAACAGAAATCAAAAAATTAGCCAGACCTGGTGGCGTGCGCCTGTAGTCCGAGCTATTCCAGAGTGTACGGTGGGAGGATCACCTGAGCCCAGGAAGTCAAGGCTGCAGTGAGTGACTGTACTACAGCCTGGGTGACAAAGTAGGACCCTGACTCGAAGAAGAAGGAGAGGAAGAGGAGGAGGAGGACGAAGGAAGGAAGAAAATGTGATCAATGATTTTTCTCTCCTTGTGAGTTCTAAATGTGAACCACCAAATCATTTCTCCAGGCTCACAAATCTGTTTTACATTCATTCTAGAATTTTACTAGGGCCTGGAGCCAAGTTTTGTTTTGCTGTTGTTGTTTTTTTTTCTTTTTCTTTTCTTTTTTTTTCTTTTTTTGAGTTAGAGTCTCACTCTGTCACCCAGACTGGAGTGCAGTGGCTGCTCCTGGCCACCGCAGCCTCGACCTGCTGGGCTCCGGTGGTACTTCTGCCTCAGCCTTCCAAGTAGCCGCCCGGCTAATTTTTTAATTTTTTTATTGTAGAGATGAGGTCTTATTGTAGAGATGAGGTCTTACCAAGCTGCCCAGGCGGGTCACGAACTGTTTTTTTTTCTTCTAGAGTCAAGTTTTAAAAGCTGGTGAAGCCCAGGAAGCATTGTGAGTCATTTAAATCCAGGTCTCCTTGGGAGGAGACTGGCTGCTGTCTCCAACCCCTCACCTGCGGTTGAGTCTCCATCATGAGGCTAGAGCTGGGGAGAAAGAGAATGCAGGGCAGGGCTTCATGACTTTGCGTGCACCGCCATCTCCAGAGATCGTTTTAAAACCGGGTTCTAATTCAGCACGTCTGGGTGGGGTTGGGATTCTGCATTTCTTTTTATTTTCTTTTCTTTTTTGTTGAGTTGGAGTCTTACTCCATCGCCCAGGCTGGAGCGCAGTGGCATGCTCACAGATCACCTGCTGGGCTCAGGTGATCCTTCTGCCTTCCAGATAGCTGGAACCACAGACGTGCACTGCCACACCCAGCTAATTTTTAGATTTATTGTAGAGATGAGGTCTCGCCAAGTTACCTGGGTGGATCTCGAACCCATGGGCTCAGACAATCCACTCACCTCGGCCTCCCAAAGTGCTGTGATTACAGGCTGAGCCACTGAGCCAGGCTGATGAATATATTAAAATAGAACATACTTTTTTTTTTTTTTGAGTTGGAGTCTCACTCCATCACCCAAGCTGGAGTGCAGTGGCGTGCACATGGCCACCCCAGCCTTGACCTGTTGGGCTCTGGCGATCCTTCTGCCTCAGCCTTCCAAGGAGCCAGAACCACAGGCACGTGCTACCATGCCTGGTTAATTATTTGATTTATTGTAGAGATGAGGTCTTGCCAAGTTGGCCCGGGCTGGTCTTGAACCCGCGGGCTCAGACAATCCACTCGCCTCCGCCTTCCAAAGTGCTGGGATGACAGGCTGAGTCACCGAGCCCGGCTGGGATTCTGCATGTCTAATAATGCTCCCTGGTGATACAGATGCCTCAACTGAGTAGCAAGAATGCAGAGATGAGAGAAAACCCAAATCTTGTTCCTCTTGCTGGGACCCAATTGGAAACATCAGGCAGATGCCAGTGGGAGAAGTCAAAGGAAAAACCCTGTCCTTCGGGTCCCATCTTTTCTCACTGGTGATGGAATGAGTGTTATCGGAAGTCAGTTCTAGAGCTGATCAAAGCTTCGTTCTGCTCCTGATGCCAGTATCCACTGGCTGTGTGACCCTGACTGGGCAGGTCCCCCAACCTCTGAGCCTTTGTTTCCTTGATCAAAAATGGAAATAGCAACATCTAGGTTTTGATACCTTTTAGACTAATGACCATGACTTTTGAATTAAACATTTTTTTTTTTTTTAAAAGACTCAAGCGCCGGGCTCAGTGGCTCACCCTGTAATCCCATGCCTTGGGAGGCTGAGGTGAGTGAATTGCCTGAGCCCGTGGGTTCGAGACCCGCCTGGGCAACTTGGTGAGACCTCATCTCTACAATAAAAAAAAAAAAAAAAAAAAAGACTCAAGAAAGCAGAAAATGACAGAGATTTTGAAACCCCACAGCTCTCGGGGTGAGTCTGAGGGTCAGAGTCATGTATGTGGATTAGCCAGCACAGAGTCCACACTGGGTGAGAGTTCAGGGGACATCAGCCCAGTCTGCCATCCCGGCTGTCACATGAGGAGGCGAACGATCACGGAGCTATTCTGTCCCACGGCACCTGCTCATTCCTCGGGCAGCTGCAGAGAGGAGGACTACCCAGCTGCAAAATCCCCTCTGTGGGGTCGGGTGACAGGGCACCTCCCAACACAAACACCCACCACCATCCGCCTCATTTCTGCCGGTGCAGAAGTGTGTCTGCAAGACACAACGTCCTAAGACCACTCTTTGGGAAAAGGAGCGCTTGTCCCAGCCAGGCCTAGCTGGTGGCCTTCAGCAAGTCTCATCTCTCCTCAGTCTCACATTTCTATTCACCCAAAAAACACTAACTCCCACTGAACAGGCACTTGGCCTTTTTTTTTTTTTTTTTTTGAGTTGGAGTCTCACTCTGTCACCCAGGCTGGAGTGCAGTGACATGCTTACAGCCACCACAGCCTCAACCTGCTGGGCTCAGGAGATCCTTCTGCCTCAGCCTTCCAAGTAGCTGGAACTACAGGCACACGCCACCATGTCTGGCTAATTTTTTTGATTTTTATTGTAGAGACGAGGTCTTACCAAGTTTCCCAGGCTGGTCTCAAACCCATGGGCTCAGGCAGTCCTCTCACCTCAGCCTCCCAAAGTGCTGGGATTGCGGGTATGAGCCACCACGCCCGGCTTCACTTGGCCATTTGCAAAGAGATGTGTTTGAGGATTCTCTGTCTTCAAATCTTCACAACCCTCTAGGGTGCTGGTGATCATCCCAGGGCTATAATTCTCACACAGGATGCTGCTCTCAGTGCAGAGGGTGGAGGCAGCCCCAAAGCCCACCTGCCCTGCCTGCAGCCCTGCTGGGCTCTGTCGTCTGTCAGAGTCAAGAGGGCCAGAAGGGTCGCGGCTGCTCGGCTCCTTCTATGGAAATAGTCCGTTATTAGGCAGATAAACGCGGAGACAAGGCATCTGCATAACAGGCAAGCCCTGGAAAACGCAGCCAGAGAGGCGTGGACCAACGTCCTGTCTTTCCCGGCTGCCTAGAAACTCTCAGCCTGGGAAGTCCTCCCCTCAAAAACTGGGAGGAGGTATCTTTTTTTTTTTGAGTTGGAGTCTCACTCTGTCGCCCAGACTGGAGTGC
>NW_007258793.1:210270-220485 GCF_000164805.1 Carlito syrichta
TCCACTCACCTCAGCCTCCCAAAGGTGCGGGATTACAGGCTGAGACACCGAGCCCGGCGGGAGGAGGTCTCTTAAAGGACATTCCAATCTTCAAGCACCCAGACAACGGGTCAATATTTTTTTTGAGTTGGCATGTCACTCTGTCACCCAGGCTGGAGGGCTGTGGCACACTCACAGCCACCGCAGCCTCGGCCTGCTGGGCTCTGCCCATCCTTCCGCCTTAACCTTCCAAGTAGCTGGAACTACAGGCATGCACCACCATACCTGGTTAATTTTTTCATTTATTATAGAGATGAGGGCTCACCAAGTTGCCAGGGCTGGTCTCGAACCCGTAGGCTCAAGCAATCCTCTCACCTCCGCCGCCCAAAGTGCTAGGATCATAGGTGTGAGCCACCGCCCCTGGCACTGGTCAATATTATAAATTCTTTCCCTCATTCCTTCTTTCTTTTCTTCCCTCTTTCCTTTTCTCCTTCCTTCCTCTCCTCCTTTCTTTCTTTCACAAGTATTTATTGAGCATCTATCACATGCTGTGCATCAGCCAGGTAGTAAAGGGTCTGAAAGATAAAGAAGACACAGGCCTTGCCATCAAGCAGTTCCCAGGCTGTGGTGGGACATAAGGGCATAAAAACAATGTGAGGCCTGCGGTCCACAAGCAGCACAAACTTGCTCTAAGTTTCAAGAAAGGGAGACTTTGCTTCCACTGAGATCGAGGAGGGAGGTGAGGAACCCAGAAAGACAATCACCTGGGAGGTGAGAAGGCATTGTTCTGGCCCTCTGAAGATAGGCTAAGTCTGCACTCAGAAAAGGCCCAGGTGCTGACATGAGTCAAAGGCTTCCGTGTGAGGGTGTGTAGGACGCGGAGGAGACAGGAGTGGCAGTGGGTGAGAGCGTGAGATCCGTGTTGTGCCATTATGTGCCTTGACTTAAGAAGTCAGGGGACGAGGCCGGATGCGGTGGCTCATGCCTATAATCTCAGCACCTTGGGAGGTCGAGGTGAGAGGATCACCTGAGCCTGTGGGTTCGAGACCAACCTGGGCAACTTGGCGAGACCTCGTCTCTACAATAGATCACGAAATTAGCCGGGCATGGTGGCGCATGCCTGTCGTTCCAGCTACTTGGAAGGCTGAGGTGGAAGGATCGCCTGAGCCCGGCAGGTCAAGGCTGCGGTGGCCGGGAGCGTGCCACCGTCCTCCAGCCTGGGTAACAGAGCGAGACTCCCACTCTCCCCCAGAACTATATTTTTCAGCCGGGCTTGGTGGCTCAGCCTGTAATCCAGTGCCTTGGGAGGCTAAGGTGAGAGGATCACCTGAGCCCGCGGGTTTGAGACCAACCTGGGCAACTTGGCGAAACCTCATCTCTCCAATAGATCACAAAATTAGCCGGGCGTGGTGGTGCGTGCCTATAGTTCCAGCTACTTGGAAGGCTGAGGCAGAAGGATCGCCAGAGCCAGCAGGTCGAAGCTGCGGTGGCTGGGAGTATGCCACCGTCCTCCAGCCTGGGTGACAGAGTGAGACTCCAACTCAAAAGAAAAAGTCAGGGGACGGCTGCTTTTCTGTGTGGAAGTGACCCACGTGGCTCAGACCTTTCTGGTGGGAGCAAAAGTGAGACATTCCTTTTCATGGATATGATTTCAAACAGCAGTTTCTCATCAACCTTGCCAACGGTTTCCAATAGGCAATGTGAAAATGTTTCTAATAGCCACACTCCAGAGGAAGCAGAGGCCGGGTGCGGTGGCTCGCGCCTGTCATCCCAGCACTTTGGGAGGCTGAGGCAGGAGGATTGCTTCAGGCAATCCCGAAGGAGTTCGAGACCAGCCTGGCTGACACAGGGAGCCCCTGTCACTGTGCTATCAACCTCCCCATCCCAAGCTGAGCCAAACCAAAAAGACAAACAAAAAAAAAAGGATGCAAGCATTGTTAAGGTTAATGTCAACTCTATTGTGTCACGGTATGTATTTGATCATTTTATAGATACGGTTATATGTGTAAATACACAAATATGTACATATAAAAAAAGTTAGGGAGCCGGGCTCGGTGGCTCAGCCTGTAATCCCGCGCCTTTGGAGGCTGAGATGAGTGGATTGCCTGAGCCCACGGGTTCGAGACGTGCCTGGGCAACTTGGCGAGACCTCATCTCCGAAATAAATCAAAAAACTAGGCGGGCGTGGTAGCGCACACCTGTAGTTACAGCTACTTGGAAGGCTGAGGCGGAAGGATCGCCAGAGCCCAGCAGGTCGAGGCTGCTGTGGCCAGGAGCGGCCACTGCACTCCAGTATGGATGACAGAGTGAGACTCCAATTCAAAAAAAAAAAAAAAAGTTAGGGGACACTGTTTCTGTGGGACAGGCCCAGGAATTGTCAGCTTATTTTTGACATCCCTTTTATTTAAACATCAACTCTCAAGGCTTTCTCTGCCACCGCTCCATGACGAGATCCATGCACCCCACTAGACCTGCTTATATTTCCATGCTCTAGCTGAGACCACACCCCTCAACTCACATTCCAAACACACCCTTGGAGCCATTTGATCTCATCCATGTTTAAAAGGCAAGTATTGCCTATAATCCCAGGATTTTGGGAGGCCGAGGTGGGTGGCTGGCTTGAGCCAAGGAGTTTGAGACCAGCCCGAGCAACATAGTGAAAACTTGTCTCTACAAAAAATTAAAATAAAATAAAAGTAGCCAGGTGGCCGGGCACGGTGGCTCATGCCTATAATCCCAGCACTTTGGGAGGCTGAGGTGAGAGGACTGCCTGAGTCCACGGGTTTGAGACCAGCCTGGGCAACTTGGTGAGATCTCATCTTGAAAATAAATTTTAAAAAAATTAGCCAGGCATTGTGGTGCGTGCCTGTAGTTCCAGCTACTTGGGAGGCTGAGGCAGAAGGATCACCTGAGCCCAGCAGGTCGAGACTGCGGTGGCCGTGAACAACGTGTCACTGCATTCCAGTCTGGGCAACTGAGTGAGAACCCAACTCAAAAAAAAAGAAAGGGGGATAATTATTCCCAAACTTGGGAATTGAAGAGTCATTCAGCAACACTTAGCAATACAGCTCATGACAGGTTATGTGGCATGTCATGAGCTGTATATGCCTCAGCTAAAAGCACCAAATTAAAGGCGTAATTCTAAATCTACTATGGTTAGCCAGCATCAAGTGCAAACATTTAAGGCTGTCACTCGAATACTTTAACGAACACCTATGTATTCATTTTCTGAACTAAATGTTCAGGAATATAACTAAGCCTTTTATTAAATTATTTATATTTATAGCATCACTTATCACCCGCCAACTGTTCTGAGATTAAAGGCCACAAGTGTGTGTTTCTGCAAGAGCTAATCCTGCCGTTCCCAAAGGCTCACATGGGATCACACCGGCTAAGCCCAACTGTCTCTTATGAAGAAGCTCATAAACAATTCAGTTTTCAAAAAATCCTGGCTGACCATAATTTCTCCAGAAGTGCTCACTTTTCTCATGTTCCCCACCATCTTTTCCCTACATGTGTACACATAAACATAATCTCCTGGGCACTTTCAACTTAACCAGAATCATGTAGAAATCTCCTGGGGTTTTTTTTGGTTTTTCTGTTTTGTTTTGTTTTTTGAGTTGGAGTCTCACTCTGTGGCCCAGACTGGAGTGCAGTGGCCGCTCCCGGCCACCATTCCGCCTCAGCCTTCCAAGTAGCCGGAATTACAGGCATGTGCTACCAAGCCCGGCTGATTTTTTGATTTATTGTAGAGATGAGGTCTTGCTGCCCAGGCGGGTCTCGAACCCACAGGCTCAGGCAATCCACTCACCTCAGCCTCCCAAAGGTGCGGGATTACAGGCTGAGCTACCGAGCCCGGCTTCCTGTTTTTAATTCAGAGAAATTTAAAGGCCAGGTGTGGTGGTTCATGCCTGTAATCTCAACATTTTGGGAGAACAGAATAGGAGGACTGCCTGAACTTAGGAGTTTGAGACCAGCTTGGGCAACAGAGTGAGAACTTGTCTCTGCAAAAATAAAAAAATTAGCCAGGGGTAGTAGTGTGCACTTGCAGTCTCCGCTATTAGGAGTCTGAGGCAGGAGGGTTGCATGAACCTTGGAGTCAGAGGCTGCAGTGAGCCATGATGCCACTATACTCCAGCATGGGCAACAGACTCAAAATAAATAAATAAGTAGAAATAAAGAAAAGAACTTTAAAAAGAATCCATCAGCTATCCTTGTTCCTTTTTTTTTTTTTTTTTTTTTGAGTTGGAGTCTCACTCTGTTGCCCGGAGTGCAGTGGCCACTCCCGGCCACCGGCCACCGCAGCCTTGCCTGCTGGGCTCCAGCGATCCTTCAGCCTTGGCCTTCCAAGTAGCGGGAACTATAGGCATGTACCACCATGCCTGGCTAATGTTTTTGATTTATTGCAGAGACAAGTTCTCGCCAAGTTGTCCAGGCTGGTCTCAACCACCCATGGGCTCAAGCAATCCCCTCGCTTCGGCCTGCCAAAGTGCTGGGATTATAGGTGCAAGCCACCATGCCCAGCTAGTTTTCCCATCTTTAAGAGAATTGGATGGATTCCATGGATCTCAACCTTCCTCTGGGTTTAGATTGTTGAGGACCATTTGAAAGTGATGAAAATTGTGGATTTTCTCTCCAGAAATAAAAGGCATGTGTGCCCATCCACATAAACCTTGATTCTCCAACTAAGGGTGCTTCCCTAGCTAAGTATCCATGACCCCTGGTTAGGAACTCCTAGGCTAGACAAACTCTAAATTCAAGACAAACTTAAGTAAACTTTAGATTCTAGGACGGTTAAAAAGAAACAGTGTAGGGCAGCCTCTTTCAGGTTCCCTCCCACTGTGGGAGCTTTTCTGCCTCCTTAATAAATCCTACTTTAAAAAAAAAAGACCAGGTGTAGTGGCTTAAGCCTATAAACCCAGCATTTTGGGAGGCCGAGGTGGGAGGACTGCCTGAGCCAACGGTTTGAGACCAGCCTGGGCAACTTGGCAAGACCTTATCTCTACAATAAATCACAAAAATTAGCCAGGCATGGTGGCGCATACCTGTAGTTCTGGCTACTTGGAAGGCTTAGGCGGAAGGATCGCCTGAGCCCGGCAGGTCAAGGCTGTAGTGGCCATGAGCATGCCCCTGCACCTCAGCCTGGGTGACGGAGTGAGACTCCAACTCAAAAAAAGAAAAAAAGAAGGAACAAGGGTAGCTCGTGGATTCTTTTTTAAGTTCTTTTCTTTATTTCTACTTATTCATTTATTTTGAGTCTGTTGCCCAGGCTGGAGTGTAGTGGCACCATCATGGCTCACTGCAGCCTCTGACTCCAAGGTTCAAGCAACCCTTCTGCCTCAGCCTCCTAATAGTGGAGACTACAAGTGCACACTACCACCCCTGGCTAATTTTTTGATTTTTGCAGAGACGAGTTCTCACTCTGTTGCCCAAGCTGGTCTCAAACTCCTGGATTCAAGCAATCCTCGCATCTTAGCCTCCCAAAATGTTGAGATTACAGGCATAAACCACCACACCCAGCCTTTAAATTTCTTTGAATTAAAAACTCCGGGTGACAGAGTGAGACTCTGACTCACAAAAAAGAAAGAAAGAAACAGTGTAATAGTATGTTGGCTCCCAGCACAGCCCACAGCAGCATTGCTGTGCCATTTCTTGTATTCCATACTAAGATAAAGGAACAACCAGAACAATCCCCACCCCTCCTCCAGCCTCACACACCCCTCCTGCCATAGCATTCATTAAAGAAATCGTGAGCACACAGAATCTCAGGCTGGCAGAAGCCTCCAGAGTCCGGTGATTCAAGTCCCCTTCTCTTGTGCAACTCTCTGCGCACGGCATCCTTGCCAAGTTTTCACCAGGAAATGGTGAAGAGCCTTGGAAACAGCCCTTTCCGTCTCCAGTCGGCACTACAGGCCCAGGCCATGGAGGCTCTGTGCTGAGGGCCTGAAAGCATCCAGGAGCCCACAAAAATGTCTGGGGCCTGACAACACCTTTGAATGCTAAAATTTCTCAGAAAACTAAAGCAAAATCAATAGCAACATCCAAAGCAAAATCAGAAAGATCCATTCAGAAATGATAAATGTGCAACTACATTAAAGATGAGGGTGCCCAGGGGTACGTGATTTGTCCATGGTTTGAGCTCTGATTGTTATATGCGAATTGCTAGAAGTCAGATAACCAGCCCAATTAAAGGTCAAATGAATAGGAAAGCCCTTTATTAAAGCCGGTGGTCAAGAGGGGGTTTGTGCCTCCCAGACTCTTGACGACGAATGAAATTTGCGGGGAGTCTTTGTAGGCAAAAGACTGAGAAGCTGGGAAACTGAGTCATTACAGAGATAAACACATGAAACACATGTTCTGGGGTTTGACACATAGTATACTTAGGTAAGGGGACACACAGTATACTCCAATAAGGGGACACATAGAATACTTAGATAAGGGCAACACTGTAAGAGCAACAGGTGGGGTGCAGGGCTGGTAGGATTGTTTATGAGCAAAATTTTTAAATTCTTGCATCAGCCACAGAGAAGTTTAATAACAAGTTAACCTGGAGACAAGTCACAAAATGGAGTTTTACATTTCAAATCCAAACTTAGGTTCTAACCAATAGACTGCAGGCACTTTAAACATTTCATAAAAGATAGCAAAAACACTGTAAATACTTCACGATTTCTAGGGCTTTTTTGCCTTGCCATTTTGACCTGAAGTATCACTCTAACTTCTGTTCGAGGTGCTTGGCTCTAATCCTTCAGTTAAAAAAAAGAAAAACAAGTTCAGATACCTGTTTTTTCCCAAATGACAGATTATTCTTTGTAGATGGCTCCTAGCAGCAGAGATTCCCCAAACTCACTGTATAACACGCATCCAGTTTTTTCACCCACTTGACTCTGAATCCCCTCCAGTTTGGCCAGATATCTATTATGTGTAGGTATTGTTTGAAGGTAATGATAACGATGGTGATAGTGGTGATAGTGGAGATGCAATTGTATTCATGTTAGAGTAAACATCCTCTGGATTTTAGTTTGTGGGTCAACTGGATTATTGAACTGATTAATTTCAGAGTTTGGAAAAGATAGCGGTTCTGACCTGGGGGATTTGAAAGAACCTTTCCAAGGTCAACCAGGGAAGAGGTGAGGATCTAATCTCCTTGCTTAAGTCATGAGTCACTCCTAAGGCTAAAATCATTATCTCCTTATTCTGCTTGACATGAAATAAACTAAATAAGCGAAAAATGAAAGACTATAACGACAATAAGAAAGTAGAATAAAAATAAAGGATCAAGAAAGACACTTGAAGTTTGGATATCACCTTAAAAGGCCCACATCAGAAAAATGAATAGTTTTGAAATAAGATAAAAGAAAATATTTCTTGTATCTTAAAAAGACAAGACTAGGCCAGGCACGGTGCCTCTAGCCGTCATCCCAGCACTTTGGGAGGCCAAGGCGAGAGGATTACCTGAGTTCAGGAGTTTGGCACCAGCCTGGGTAACCTGATGAGACCTCATCTCTACAATAAATCAAAAAATAAGCCAGCTGTGGTAGACTGATCCCAGCAGGTCGCGGTTGCGGTGGCCATGATGTGGTAGCCACGAGCGTGCCACTGCCCTCCATCCCGGGCAACAGAGACTTCAACTTAAAAAAAAATTTCTTTGAGGCTGGGCGCGGTGACTTAAGTTTGTAATCCCAGCACTTGGGGAGGCGGAGGCGAGAGAATTGCCTGAGCTTGGGGGTTTGAGACCCACCTGGGCAACTTGGTGAGACCTTGTCTCTACAATAAATCAAAAAATAAGCTGGGCGTGGTGGCGCATGCCTATAGTTTCAGCTACTTGGAAGACTGAGGCGGAAGGATTGCCTGAACCCAGCAGGTCAAGGCTGTGGTGGCTATGAGTGTGCCACTGCACTCCGGCCCGGGCGACAGAGTGAGACTCTGACTCAAAAAGTCTTTGAATCCAATATTTCTACTTCTCAGAGTTTATCTTAAAAAATAATCAGACAGGCTTGGTGGCTCAGCCTGTAATCCAGCGCTTCGGGAGGCTGAGGTGAGTGGATTGCCTGAGCCCACGGGTTTGAGACCTGCCTGGGCAACTTGGCAAGACCTCATCTCTACAATAAGTCAAAAATCAGCCGGGCATGGTAGCGCGCGCCTGTAGTTCCAGTTACTTGGAAAGCTGAGGCGAAAGGATTGCTGGAGCCCAGCAGGTCAAGGCTGCAGTGGCCGGGAGCGGCCACTGCACTCCAGTCTGGGTGACAGAGTGAGACTTCAACTCAAAAAAAAAAAAAAAATCAGAGATATATAGAAAAGTCTTCTAGGAACAAGTAGGAAGCACACTTGATTTCCAAGATGTGGCATCTAGTTAAATTAATGTACATCAGTCAACAAAAGGAATACCATGCTGCCATTAAAAATGTTGTAGAGTGCCAGGCGTGCAGTTCCTCACACCCGTAATTCCAGCAGTTTGGGAGGCCAAGGTGGGAGGATCACTTGAGCCCAGGAGTTCAAGACTCGTCTGAACAACACAGTATGACCTCATCTCTACTACAATAAATAAATATTTTTGTAAATATTTGAATGGTGTGGCGAGATATTGTTTGGAAATTAACAACATATTGAAAAGTAAACAGGTTGCAAGATAATTCCAGTTTTTTAAGAGGAAAAATATATACAAACTTAATTACATTACCCTAAAATTATTAAATATGCCCTTAAGTAATCTTAAATTATTAAGATAATTGATTATTAATAAATGATTATGAAAGGCACCATTTTATTTGCCCCTGGGAAACAAAAAAATTATCTATTAAGCTCTAATGAGCCATAGATTTCAGGATAAATTGGGATTTCCAAGGTGTTAAAATGAGACATGAAACAAATAAGTTCTTCCACAAGACATATTATAATATCTTTTTTTTTTTTGAGTTGGAGTCTCACTCTGTCACCCAGGCTGGAGTGAAGTGGCCACTCCTGGTCACTGCAGCCTCGACCTGCTGGGCTCCGGCGATCCTTCCGCCTCAGCCTTCCAAGTAGTGGGAATTACAGGCATACGCTACCACACCTGGCTGATTTTTTAATTTATTGTAGAGATGAGTTCTTGTCAAGTTGCCCAGGTGGGTCTCGAACCCGCGGGCTCAAGCAATCCTCTCACCTCAGTCTCCCAAAGTGCCGGGATTATAGGTGTGAGCCACCGCATCCAGCCTAAGAAAATATTTAAATATGTTCTATTTGCCGAGACAATTGGTAGCGTATACACCAGAGCATTGAGTAGTTTTCTTCAAATGGTAAGACTGCAGATAATTTTTATTGTCTTCCTGTGGTTTTTCCATAATTATATAGTTTTTAATGAGCTGTATATATTTGAACAACAACCAAAAACCCCAGCATCAGGAATTCCCAGATTCCCACCTTGTGGAGAAGTGAGCAGGGTCATTTGGGCTAAGATATGACAGAGCTCTCATTAACTTCTAACTTGTCCCAAGAACGGGAGGCCCTCAGAGAGGACAGCAACCTTAATCAGCTCAAGGTCACCCTGGCGTCTCATCCACCGTAAAGTGCCATGTCCAAGAAAAGCAGCTCCTTGGGAAGCATACCTCATCTCCCTCTTTCACCTTCACCCCCTCCAGCACCCAAGAGATTAATTAGGCTTCCTTAAAATGCCAGTTCCCAGCTGGGCTCAGTGGCTCAGCCTGTAATCCCGCGCCTTTAGGAGGCTGAGGTGAGTGGATTGCCCGAGCCCGCGGGTTCGAGACCTGCCTGGGCAGTGAGACCTCATCTCTACAATAAATAAAAAAATCAGCCAGGCGTGGTAGCGCGTGCCTGTAATTCCGGCTACTTGGAAGGCTGAGGTGGAAGGATCGCTGGAGCCCAGCGGGTTGAGGCTGCGGTGGCCGGGGGTGGCCACTGCACTCTAGTCTGGGCGACAGAGACTCCGACTCAAAAAAAAAAAAAAAAAACCAGTTCCCACTCGTCCATAGGGGCCACCATGCTGCTGGAAAAACTCCTGAGGCCCAGTTGGAGTTCAAGAGGAAGGTGCGCCCAATTGATTAGTCATGCTTGTCAAGGGTCATGGTACCACAGGGGGTCACCTAACAAACCCCACATATGTGTTATGCCTGAAAGAATTTTCTCAGCTTTATTCTTGCTCTCTTTCCTTTAAGCAGACCATCTGTTTTTTCAAACCTGCAAAGTTAAAGAAATCCTAACCAGACTAAGGACTATAATTTTTTTTTTTTTTTTGAGTTG
>NW_007258793.1:220742-221542 GCF_000164805.1 Carlito syrichta
GCCCAGGTGGGTCTCGAACCCGCGGGTTCAGACAATCCACTCACCTCAGCCTCCCAAAGTCATGGGATTACAGGCTGAGCCACCGAGCCCGGCAGGACTACAATTTAAGAGCCTGTATTGCTGCTGTTAACACATAACTAAGCCTATTCTAACAAAGACACAATTCAAACATGCAAATCAGCCTTTCACTGCGCGGCATTATGTTTTGAAGCTGCACATCACATACACCAATGATCCAGTAACTCCACACCTAGGATACACATCCCATGTGTCTGCTCTCCAAGAGATAAGAGCAAAAATATTCATAGCAACCACTCAAGGAGAGAGGAAAAATAAATTGTAGTTCACACACACACAGGGTGTGTTCATTTTATTAGTTACACAAAATCATGTGAACGAATAAGAAAACAAACATTTGATTGAAAGAAGGAAGTAGCATAAAATTGTATACACTATAATATTGTACCTTCATTTAAGAGGTCAAAAACAAAACATTAAGACTGAGTTATATAGATTGCTTAGAAATATGTGACTGCATGATAAAACTATTATTAAAAAGACAATAGAATACGTAACACAAGACTTAGGATAGTTATGGACAGCCATAGGATAAGACAGAGAAAGAGAAGATGCAACATACTGGCATATTCTAGTTAAGTTGGTTGGGTGTTCATTTACTGCTATGCTTTATATTATATATGTTAGAAGATATAATGTATAGGCCGGGTGCAGTGGCTCACGCCTATAATCCCAGTACTTTGGGAGGCCGAGGTGAGAGGATTGCCTGAGCCCACAGGTTC
>NW_007258793.1:221562-226653 GCF_000164805.1 Carlito syrichta
CTACAATAAATCAAAAAATTAGCCAGGCGTGGTGGTGCGTGCCTGTAGTTCCAGTTACTTGGAAGGCTGAGGCGGAAGGATGGCCTGAGCACAGCAGGTCGAGGCTGCGGTGGCCATAAGCGTGCCACTGCCCTCTAGCCTGGGCAACAGAGCGAGACTCCAACTCAATATAAAAAAAAATAAAAAAAGGTTTCTAGTCCAGTGTGGACAGGATAGTGGGAAATGGGGATGTCAACTTAATAGAGCCCCTTTTGGAGAGCCTATTGAAACTGAAAGCAATAAATGCCAGACAGAGGACTCAAATGGTGACTGTCTAAAAACAAAGACCAAGTTCAGTGTAATAATTTTGAGTTACCAAAATACAGTACAGTATAATGTAAATTAAACTAACCTTTTTAAAAAAACAGAAAACAGCACACCCGATGGTCCAGCAATTCCTCTTTCAGTCATATGCCCTGGAGCACTATCTCCTGTGGGCAACTGGACATGGCCAAGGATTTTAATTATTTATATGAAAAATTGGAAATCACCAATGGGTAAATAAAATGCCATATATTTATAGAGTGAAATAGTTATCGTCATTAACATTGGTGATCTGTATCACATATGGATCTGTATGGATCATGCTACATGCAATTAAAAGAAACAGATCTTTGGGGATTTAAAATAAGTATCTACTATAAGAAAAGGATGGGCAGTAGTGGGAAACTGCTGGGAGCGGGCGGGGAAGTGGGATTGGCAGTGGGAATCTGCTGGGGCGAGGAGGGGCACTTCATCAACAAGGCATGATGAGTATTTGCATATCTAACCCTGAATTGTACCCCACATCTTTAAAATGAAAAAAATTAAAAGTTAGGAAAAAAGTACTATAGCGTTCCCACATGTTTGGTTGGATAGAGACCAAAAACATGTTGTGTCGGGGAAAAGGCAAGTTTTAAAATGACATCTGAACTATGATACCATTTCTGTAAATAAACAATCAAACTACAGATATCCATTTTGACAAGTGCAGAAATATTTAAGCACGAGTACTAGAACTTTCTAGAAGGAAATACAGGTTACCTCCAAGGAAGGACAGAGGAGACTGGGATTGGGTGATATCCTAATTTTTCAAAGAAAAATAAATTCCTGTGCTGCTTGTGTATTTGCAATCAATTTTGTAAAATCTCCGCAATTATTTTGTCCTTAATATATGTATTAAATCAAAAGAAGCGAAAACCATGGAATCTTCTGCAAGAAAGTGTTTCCCACACCACCACCACCACACACGCCTTTCCACCTCCAGCACACCCCCTCAGCCAAGTTCACCAGTGCGAGGACAAAGTCTTTGCTCACTTTTATAGCCCTTCTAAGAATCACAGCCAATCTCCCTGGCAATGACCCTTTGCAGGAAAAGTTAAGCAAGAAAACAGTCAGGGGTCAGATCCTAAAAAGAATTACATGAACTTTATCCTTCCCCTGCCGATTTTGAGAGCAAAGTATGTTAGAGTTTGGCATCGGTGAAATTCACAGGAGAGAAGACGCAGTTGCCCACGTGTCATACCTGTCAAAGACCACTGCGGAATAAGCCCGCTCGGCAAAGATGACATCTGCAGCCCAGAATTCCTTTGTGGCCTTCAGACCCCTGCCTTTGCCCTCAGAAATGAAGACCTCCACGTTCTCCATCCTCCCAACTGTCACCTCAGAGTCAGCCAGGCCAGCGCGACAGATATTTAACAGGGAGCCAGGTCTCTTGTCAGTGCTATTTCAGCACCTCCGGTCTCCCAAATGGCAGGACCATAAATGGACAAGCCACCCCGCTTCCCACCCACCCCCAGCCACTGGGCCCTCACCTCCCCCTCTGCCACTTTTCCTGGAGGCTGCGAGAGGACAAGCCATCTGGGAAGGGTTTCCTTCATCACCCCACAAAGCTGACCTTGGAAAATGACGACCGGCTAGTGTGCTTCTGAGATTGGGTCTGAAAAGTTTTGCAAAGTTTCTCTGCAAGAAGAAACCCTCTGTGCTAAGTTCTGGGCCGCAGTTTGGTTCGACTTTGGTTGGAATAGGGAGCACTCGGTCAGTAGGGTATTTTTAGCAGCCAGATGCCCATGTCCATCACAAGCAGACAACTGAAAGGGTCCAAGAAAAGAAGCAAGGTGACATCTGCCACCCTGGGACCCTTCAGCTGTCAGGCTTGCACTTTCTCAAGCGAGCTGGCCCCCTCACCACACCCCCTCAGTCTCTCTCTCCAGCCCCCCAGGGGTAAACCGTTTGCAGGAAGTGGCAGAAGCTCAGCTGAGTCATGGGCATATACAAAGCAGTACTATGTAGGCCCCAAGGAGCATTCCTCTTCTGCTGGGCACCCGGGGTTTCCGCAGCACCCCCACTCTGAGGCATGGGCTTCCTTGCTCTCGGTCTCGCTCAGGGTGCTCGAGGGCTGGTGCAGGCTGGACACAGAACAGGCAGGCTTCAAACATAACCCTTGTCCCATCTTTCTGTCAAATTCCCCTTAAACACATGTCTACTGCCAGGAAAACACAAACGTGCTCTATTCTTTTTCTTACCCAGGAGGGAGGACCCTGGAGGGACGATTCTAAAATCCCCATTGGACTGAATACCTTTCTTCTTGGTCACCAGGCAGCTCGCACTAGGGCTAAGGAGAAACACATGTGCAAATCTGGAGCTCTGGCTGGTCTTCCGTGTCATGTTTTTGGCTTCTGGGATGGATCTACTCACAGGGGACCTGTGACCCAGATCCTTGGGATGTAGTCGTTCACAGGCTCTGATTTCAGTGTCAGATAAATGTGGACTTAAATTTGGAGTCTGCCACTACCACCTTGGGGTGGAATCTGTGGAACAAGGGTGATCATTCCACCTTGCTGAGTTATTGTGAGAATTAAATGAGATAATCTTGTGAAGAACATAACACAGCACTTGGCTCTCTGTAAAGTACTCATTAAGTGATTGCTCTTTCATTTCATTTATTCTGTTACATTACACTTTGCAAGAAGACATGCCAGAAGTTTTCCTGTGTCTTCAACCAATCGCATCTCCCAAACTCCTTTGACTCCAAGAAACGTCCTTTGTCAGACCATGTATCGCAATCTGTAGGACATTACAATAGCCACTGCAGCTAGAGAACCTCTCGATGACTTTTGACGTATCCCGAAGAGCAAAACAACCTCAGACATTTCAAGTGAGGCGACTCAAAAAGTAAACATCACATGCGCCCAAGGAAGAAAAATTTAAAAGGTGTTTTTCATGCAGGTTAGCTTCCAACGGATGCCACATTGCCTGATAACTCAAGGTCTTTCGATGGCTGGTCTTCCCTCAGGCCGACAGGGAGACTGTTGTTTTTCTCTAGACTTTGCACCCTGGAGCGGTTCTGGCCTAAGTCATGGTCAAGGAAGAATCTACCTCCCCTGACACCGGAAGGAGACAGAAAGCACCCAGCCCAAGACCCTGGCTATGTCTGCAGGTCTCAACTTTATCAGAACAATTATTATATTGCTAGAGTGTGGTAGACAGAATAGTGGTCCCCCAGAGATGTCCAGGTCCTAATCCCCAGACCCGTGAACATGCTACACAGCAAAAAGGGCTTTGCACATGCGGTTAAGGGTGTGCAGTTGGGAAGATTCTCCAGGATTATCCTGATGGGACCAATAAGGGTCCATGTAAGAAAGCCAGGAGGGTGATGGTCAGACAAGAAAAGGTGACAAAGCAAGCAAGAGGGTCAAAGTCGGAGAAATATTGAAAGTTCCGTGTTGCTGCCATTGTAGATGTAGGATGAGGTCCTGGGCCAAGAAACAGGAAAAAGCAAGGGAACAGATTCTTTCCTGCAACCTCCCTGTGGCAGAGAGGGGCTAAAAACAGTTAAAAGTATTCCTTTTAAGAATCAACAGGCAAGCTCCAGAGCTCCTGGACATGAGATGTGAGGAAACTAAAGAGTCAAAGGTCACTTCCTGGAAATGCAAGGTAGGCATCCATTCACAACCTTACTCCACATCCTCTCTGTTAGGGTCCAAACAGGATAAGGGTGAAATGGATGAATAGATGGATGGGGAGGAGAGACACAGCACCGGTAACCCAGAGATCCAAGTAAATTGCAAAGAATTGCAATTCACAAAAAGGTTTAGAAAGAAAAGTTTATTTAAAGAGAGAGAAGGGAGAAAGAAGATTTACTCCCCAAGATGGGAGAGGGGGCCAAAGCCAAGGAGCATGGCGACAGTCATAGCTCAAAGATCACATGGCCACACCAGAGTCTAGCAAGGTAAGGCTGCTGGCTGCTTGTGGTTGAATCCTTTTAACCATTCTCCTTGATGCGGGAAGATCATTAAGGTGATTGGGTGGTGGTCTGCTCACGTCATCACAAAGGGGCAAGGCGAGCGCAGGTACTGTCAGGTGATAGATAGCAGGCAGATGGGTGGGTCAGTCACATGATTGTTGCCATGGTGGGGCTTATCTGTGTCACATAGGTCACAAAGGGTTGATTAGGTTAACCCTGGGGGGGTTGTTTCCTGCAAGAGACATTAGACATTTGCAATTCATAAACTTAGACATTTGCAACTCACAAACTCCTTGACCAAAGGTGGTCTATTATCACTTTTATGACTTTGGCCAGCCAAAGGGTGATCTTTGATCTTCAGCCTTGACAAGGAACCTAAAAGTTTACTAGAGATTATTAAGCTAAACCATGAATTGAAAGGTTGGGCTGTCCCGGTCTTGCATCTGAAGGAGATTTGCCTAGGAGGGATGGGATAGGCTGCTTGTTCTGCAGTAGAATGTCTAAATGCTTTCTGATGGTTATGCTGAGGCAAAAAGACTAAACCCTTTCACTCTCTTTGTGAAATTATCGGTTTACAACCCCTGCCTGTCATGTGTACCCTGGAGACAATTTGTTCTTTAAAAATCCGGTTTTAGCAGGGCTCGATGGTTCAGCCTGTAATCCCACTCCTTTGGGAGGCTGAGGTGAGTGGATTGCCTGAGACCGCGGGTTCAAGAACCACCTGGGCAGGCAAGACCTCATCTCTACAATAAATCAAAAATTTAGCTGGGCGTGGTAGCGCACGCTTGTAGTTCCAGCTACTCAGAAGGCTGAGGCGGAAGGATCGC
>NW_007258793.1:226673-227930 GCF_000164805.1 Carlito syrichta
GGTGGCCGGGAGCAGACACTGCACTCCAGTCTGGGCAACAGTGAGACTCCAACTAAAAAAAAAAAAAAAAAAAAAAAAAATGTGTAGCCATACAACTCGACCCCCTCCCTTACCTAAACTAACAGATAAAACGCCTTTTCTCTTTCTCTGGGTTGCTCGGCCTTGGAGCATTAGCCTGCTGAGTCACACCGGTGATAATAAACCACTCCTTCCTAAAAGAGCCTCGGTGTCATGGCCTCTCTGTGTTCCCGCAACATCCCGAGGGGTACAGCTATGCTGAACCTGATGTCAGCCAGGTAAACCTCATTCCTGGCTCGTCTTGTTTTTTTGTTTGTTCATTTTTGGTTTGGGGGATTTTTTTTTTTTTTTTAGTCAAAGTCTCACTCTGTCACCCAGGTCTGAGAGCAATGGCCCAATCACAGCTCACCGAAGTCTTGACCTCCTGGGCTCAGGTGATCCTCCTGCCTCAGCCTCCCAAGTAGCTGTTACTAGAGGCACTTGCCACCATGCCCAGCCAATTTTTTTTATTATTTTTATTCTTTGTAGAGATAAGGCATTGCTATGTTGCTCATGCTGGTCTCACACTCCTTGGCTCTAGCATCTCTTCCCACCTTGGCCTCCCAAAGTGCTGAGATTACAGGTGTGAGGCACCATGCCCAACCCCCATTTCTGGCTTGTGACCTCCAGAACTGTAAGATAATAAACATATGTTGTTTTAAGTCACTAAGTTTACCATCATCTGTTACGAAATCCATAGAAAATGAACACATAAAGTATTATAGTCTCTCCTTATAGCAAATATTATTTAACATTCCTTTTGCTACCTGAAGTGAAATTCATACGTAATTCACTAGCTCTTATGCCTAAAAAAATGACTAACCTAGCCCAATAAGGGGGAAAGAAAATGAAAGTTAATTTACAATAAACGAATATATGTTAATTGTGCATTAAACGTGCTCAAGAAGCATATGCTTGGGTGAAACCATACCAGAAGACAGGAGTTGAAGGCTGGCCAAACCTGGTGGTGTGCGCCTGCAGACTCAGCTACTTGGAAGCTGCGGCAGGTAGATTGCTTGAGCCCAGGAATTCAAGGTTGCAGTGAGCTATGACTGCGCCGTTGCACTTGGCCTGTGTGACGGAGCAGAGCACCATGTCTTCAAAAAAAAAAAGTGAGCCGGGCTCGGTGGCTCAGCCTGTAATCCTGCACCTTTGGGAGGCTGAGGTGAGTGGATTGCCTAAGCCCGCAGGTTCGAGACC
>NW_007258793.1:228362-233398 GCF_000164805.1 Carlito syrichta
CTGCCCCCCAGCCTGGGTGACGGAGTGAGATTCCAACTCAAAAAAAAAAAAAAATCAGGCTCCATCTGTCACAGCTCATCACAGGCAGAATCTGTTCCCAGATGCCTCATGGCAGCCCTCAATCTGTAACCGTAGCCTGCATTCCTATTATTGTGCAGAGCCTTGAACTGAGAACCTCAGAAGCCTGGAGAACGTGGTTCTGTTCCCCTTGGTTGACTATGCTGCAGTTCAGGAAATACTTACAAATAAGGGTGAAGGTGGAGACATACATCAAACCTACACGGTTTGTGATACACTTTGAACCACTGGAACAGTGTGTGAGCCATGCCAGTAATCAACCACTCCTGGAAAAACTCCCCTCATCCCACTTCAAGACCCACGGCCGAGACACACGCCTGCAAGGATCACCATCTGGTGGCCAGTCGGGGAGCTGCTAGATTCTGTTTCCCAAGGTCTACCTTACTACAAGAGCAGTCCTCACCGCCAGATTTGACTGCCTCTGTACCCAGAGCTCGGGTTCGTTTAGGCCAGAAATACACAAGTTTCCTTCAGCCCTGTGAATCAACAGTGGTTTGTATCTTCTTTCATGGTTAAGGGGAAAAACTCAAAAGACTGTTTTGTGACACATGAAAATCATACAAAACTTGAATGTCCGTTTTGCACTTTTTCTATGGCGGCTTTTACACTACAATAGCACAGACACAGGGCCTAGAAATATTTGCTGTCTGGCTTTTACAGAGCATGTTTGGAAGCCCTGCTTAGACTAATAATACCTTAAGGCCTGGCAATATTAAATAAGCCATGAGGAGTTTACTGCTTCCAGGTGCATTCACGGGCTGGTTCTTTCATTCCACGATATCCCGCCTAACTACTCTCCCTGGTCCCACTTGCTTCCCCCCTTCTCCTTCCAGCTGTAAGAATTCCCTAGGTATGAAGTGCTTTCCTCCCAAGAATTCCTAAATTCATTAATTCCACACACATATTAGCACGTGTGTCAGGAGGAAGCTCAGGGGAGGTAGATTCTTCCTTGACCATGGCTTGGGCCAGAACCGCTCCAGGGTGCAAAGTCTAGAGAAAAACAACAGTCTCTCTGTGGGCCTGAGGGAAGACCAGCCATCGAAAGACCCTGAGTTATCAGGCAATGTGGCATCCATTGGAAGCTAACCTGCATGAAAAACACCTTTTAAATTTTTCTTCCTTGGGCGCATTTGATGTTTACTTTTTGAGTCGCCTCACTTGAAATGTCTGAGGTTGTTTTGCTCTTCGGGATACATCAAAAGTCATCGAGATGTTCTCTAGCTGCAGTGGCTATCGTAATGTCCTACAGATTGCGATACATGGTCTGACAAAGGACGTTTCTTGGAGTCAAAGGAGTTTGGGAGATGCGATTGGTTGAAGACAAGAGAAGCAGAGGCGGAGAATCAGAAGTGGAAGAGGTCATTTCAGACCCAAGGGCACAGCAGCATGAGTGGAGATGAGGAGGTCAAGAAACTGCAGGATACATAGCACAACCGTAGTTGGCCGGGCATCGTGGGTGCTAAGTAGCGCAAGAATTATATTTCTCTTTTCCATTTTTGGCACCAGACTATTGGCTTTCATGTCCCAGTGTTTTCAGTACATTTTGTTAAATTAAGTTGAGCCTAAAGCTGCCTCCTTATAAATCCAGCCTGAAGGTTTCTAATACATAGTGAATGACAACCTAACTGGATATGCCAGCAGGCTATAACCTACACTGGAAAGAAATAGCCACGTCTCAGCCAATCACAGAAGCCATACTTCCACCACTCACAGGGGGCCAGCTGTTCAAATAAGGCAAATGCCAAGCTCCACCCAATCCAGCTGTTTCTGTCCCTCTCTTCCGTTTTCAGTACATCACTTTCCTTTCTCTGCCCATATATTGTCTCTGACCACCAGCATCTCTCTGAGCCTATTTTGGTCTAAGGAGACCGCCCAATTCATAAATCATTCTTTGCTCAATTAGACCCTGATATATTTAATTTGTCTAAAGTTTGTCTTTTAGCAATGTGAAAGCTATTCTAACCATCATGGCCACTCTAAATGTTTGAAATGTTTATTGCTTACATAATACCAGTTTTCACAACGGCCTTTGAGGTGGGTATGATAGCCATTTCCAAAGATGAAGAAATAGAGGTTCAGAGAAGTAAGATACATACTCAGGTCCTACGAGTGAAAAAGCAATTGCATCTCCAAAGTACACACCCTGGAAGCACAAGGAGACTGCACAAGGATGTTAAAGCAGCACTAATTGTAAGAGCAAAAAAAAAAAACAAAAAAACAAAGAAAAAACTCAATGTTTACCAAGAATATCTAAGAAAATGGATAACTCATGGTGCATTCATGCAATGAAATATTACTGAACCATGCAAGTGAGTGAATTAGAACCTCACATATCTGCATGTGGCGACGTTTTTAAAATAACGAGTAAAAAAAAACATTGACCAGACGCAGTGGTTTATGCCTATAATCCCAGTACTTTGGGAGGCCAAAGTGGGAGGATTGCTTGAGTCCGGGAGTTTGAGACCAACCTGGGCAACATAGCAAAATCTCATCTCTACAAAAATAAAAAATCCAAAAATTAGCCAGGTGTGGTGGCATGTGCCTGTAGTCCCAGCTATCCCGGATGCTGAGGTGGAGGGATCACCTAACCCCCAGAGGCCAAGGCCACCGTGTGCTGCAATCATCAAGAACATGCCACTGCATTCCAGCCTGGGAAACAGAATGAGACCCCAACTCAGAAAAATAATTGCAGAGGAATACATATAATAATATTATGTAAAGTTTTAAATCATGCAAGGCAATATTTCATGCTATTTAGGAATGCATACATATGTAGTAAAATTATAGAGAAATTCATGGGAATGAAAAATGCTGAATTCAAGCTAGTGTCTCTTTCTGAGGGGAAAAGGAATTCATGCAGAAGTAGATGAGAAGGCATTCCAGAAAGAGGGAGGAGCACACACACTATGATAAGTTGAGTCAGGTGACCGTGAATAGGTACATGTTTAATGCTGCCTATTCATAATATGAAAGCAGGGGTGGGGAGGTGAGGGCAGTGAAAGATAATGCATCAGGGAGGTGCACAGAAGCTTGGGAGTACTTGGTTGGACTTTTCCCAGCAGACAATGGGAGCCAGTCATGACTTTTAGGCAGAACCCTTTGGTAGCAATAGCTATGGAGAGTAGATTGGCGCAGTTGATGTTGGAGAAATTTTGCATTTTTCTAGTGAGAGATGATGAGAATCTGAAATAAGGCAATGTCAGTATGACAAAAAAGTAGAGAATACCCAAGAGAAACTCTTTCACGGCGCACCAGGAGACATGCTCATCAACAGGAAAATCAGTGGCGTAGTGCCCGGCAGTGAAATGAACAGTATATTCAACACCTAGAAAGAAACTCAAAATATTAAGTGACACAATCCAAGTCCCAGAATACTGCATAAAGACATAAAACTTAACAAAGTGTAAAAACAATCCAAATATGTTTTAGTCATGCATATATGTGACAACATAGAAAAGAGACGATGACTACAAACCAGGGTGGTGGTTTCTTCTGGAAAATATTATGAGATGCTGAGATATAAATATGCATATTGTTGGGGCACGAATAGGGTAAGGGTGAATTAATGGAAAAGAGAGATGGAGAGGGGCTCAGCACGGCCAGAGCCCACGTGCCAGAGGAATGTACTGACACCCAGATATTTGAGTAATGCCAAAAATTGTAACACACAAAGAGGCAGGGAAAGAAAAGTTCATTTAAAAGTAAATTAGGCTGAGGTGAGTGGATTGCCTGAGCCTGTGGGTTCGAAACCCGCCTGGGCAACTTGGCGAGACCCCATCTCTACAATAAATAAAAAAATTAGCAGGGTGTGGTAGTGTGCGCCTGTAGTTCCGGTTACTTGGAAGGCTGAGGTGGAAGGATCACTGGAGCCCAGCAGGTCGAGACTGTGGACTGCACTCCAGTCTGGGCAACAGAGTGAGACTCCAACTCAAAAAGAAAAAAAAAAGTAAATTAGAAAGAGAAAGAGAAGGGAGAGAGAAGATACACCCCCCCCAGATGGGGGAGAGGGGTCAAAGCCAGGAAACATGGCGACAGTCATAGCTCAAAGAGCACATGGCCACACAGAGTCTAGCAAGGCAATGGCCACTGGTTGCTTGTAGTTGAGTCCTTTTAACCATTCCCCTTGATGGGGGAAGATCATTAAGGTGATTGGGTGGTGGTCTGCTCCAAAGGGGCAGGCAAGCACAGGTACTGACGTCAGGTGATAGACAGCAGGCAGATGGGTGGGTTAGTCACATGGTTGCTGCCATGGTGGGGCTTATCTGTGTCACATAGGGCACAAAGGGAAGATTAGATTAACCCTGGGGGAGGGTTTCCTGCAAGAGACTTGTTAGACATTTGCAATTCACAAACTCCTTGACCAAAGGTGGTACTGTTATCACTTTTATGACTTTGGCCAGCCAAAGGGTGATCCTTGACCTTCAGCCTTGACAAGGAACCCAAAAGTTTACTAGAGATTATTAAGCTAAACCATGAATTGAAAGGTTGGCTGTCCTGGTCTTGCATCTGATGGAGATTTGCCTAGAGATTTGCCCAGGGGGGATGGGATAGGCTGCTGCTTGTCCTGCAGTAGAATGTCCGAATACTTTCTAATGGTTATGCTGAGGCAAAAGGACTAAAATAACAATAAGCTAAGTTTCTTCTAGGTTTCTGTAGGTACCACCTTTCACATATGTATTTGTGTATGTATAATATGCATACTGATGTCATGCAGAAAAGAGCAAGAGGGAGCGAGAGAAAGGTCATTTACGGTTCAGTGATGACATCCTGTCATAACCAAGGATTGTGCTTAATCTATTCTGGGTATTAAAGGCTCTAACAGGAAGGAAAGATTTGTTGAACCCGGGACTCTAATGAGAGAGATAGAGACCACAAAGAGCCAGCTCTGATGCAAACACACGAGGGTCTTTATTCAGGCTCGAGTCTGGGCTCACGCATGAAGCCCATAGAGGCTTCAT
>NW_007258794.1:0-809 GCF_000164805.1 Carlito syrichta
TGATCATATGACTAGATGCAGAAAAAGCTTTTGATAAAATCCAGCACCCCTTCTTGATAAAAACCCTTGAACATCTAGGCATATGGGGAACATACCTCAAAATAGTAAAAGCCATCTACGAGAAACCCTCAGCCAGCATACTCCTAAATGGACAAAAATTGGAACCAATTCCCCTGAAAACTGGAACTAGACAAGTATGCCCACTCTCTCCCCTCCTGTTCAACATAGTATTGGAAGTCCTGGCTAAAGCAATCAGAGAAGAGGAGGCAATCAGAGGTATTCAAATAGGAAAAGAGGAAGTCAAGTTATCTCTCTATGCAGATGATATGATGGTGTGCCTTGAAAACCCAAGAGAATCTGTCAAAGGCCTCCTTACATTGATAAAAGCCTTTGGCAAAGTCTCAGGATACAAAATAAATGTACAAAAGACAATCGCATTTCTCTACACCAATAATAAACAAACAGAAACCCAAATAAAAAACACAGTTCCATTCACAATAGCCACAAAAAAAATGAAATACCTTGGCATCTTCCTAACCAGAGACATGAAAGACCTTTACAATGAAAATTACAAAACACTGCTCAAAGAAATCAATGCTGACATGAACAAGTGGAAAAATATCCCATGCTCATGGATCGGAAGAATCAACATTGTGAAGATGTCCATCTTACCTAAGGCAATCTACAAATTCAATGCAATACCCATTAAATTACCAACAACATTTCTTCTCAGACCTAGAAAAAACAACACAGGAATTCATATGGAAACACAAACGTCCAAGAATAGCCAGAACAATCCTCAGCAAAAA